>NC_091991.1:169523732-169823732 GCF_044704955.1 Pristiophorus japonicus | reverse complement strand
AAAAAATAATCTTGAATGCTAACCATAATGTTAATCATATTAACTGCTTGATTTTGAAAAGTGGTCCTGACGATGTGACCTTTTTTTTGATACAGTTGTCGGTGAGACTTCACAAGGAGATACAATTGTATTCTATGTTTGCAACACTCCAGCAGCAAAACATTAACTGCATGGTGATCTGATAATGATAAAACAAGCCGCCGCCTTCTCCTTCTTTGGCAGTCCCCCAGAGTCGAGGATGACTTGCTTCCACACTAAAATGAGTTCTAAGGTGAGTGATGAGACCGATGTGGGATCGACAGACTCTGTCACAGGTGGGACAGACGGTGGTTGGAGGGACGGGTGGGTGGGGGGGCTTGATTTGTCGTATGCTCCTTCCGCCAGTTTTACTTGACCTCCGCGTGCTCTCGGCAAAGAGACTCGAAGTGTTCGGCGCCTTCCGAGATGCACTTCCTCCACTTTGAGCTGTCTTGGGCCAGGGATTCCCAGGTGTCAGTGGGGGTGATACATTTTTTCAAGGAGGCTTTGAGGGCGCCTTGAAGCATTTCCTCTACCCCCCTGGGGGTCACTTGCCGTGACGGAGCTCGGAGTAGAGTGCTTGTTTCAGGAGTCTAGTGTCGAGCATGTGGACAATGTGACCCCATCCATCGGAGCTGATTGATCGTGATCAATGGCTCAATGCTGGGGATGTTGGCCTGAGAGAGAATGTTGACGTTGGTACGCCTATCCTGCCAATGGATTTGCAGCATCTTGTGGACCATTGCTGTGACTGATTTTGATATTCTGTTTACAATATTAAAATCAGGACATTAGATATTGAGGAGAAACTTCTAGTTGGGAGGTCATTAAAGCAAGTATGATTGCTGGAGAAACTTAGCAAAAAGAAAGTTGCAAAACCTTAGCTGCTAAGGTGTTACTGGGCTATCTGGCTGAGAAATTTGACAGACTCAATGAAGGTAATCTTTCTTTCAATGAAGGTAATCTAGTCAGAGACAAGAGTGCTGGCAACTGAGCCACAGCTGACACATTCAGCGACAGGGGGTCAGAGTTAGGGGACCATAGAGCAGGGGTGCGAGAGGTCGTGGAGGTCAGTTTGGGCAAGGCCATTGAGGGAATTTGAAACAAGGACAAGGATTTTGAATTCACTGCACTGGAGGACAGGGAGCCAGTGGAAGTCAGAACAGTGAGCGATGAAGCAGCGAGTCGGACAGGAGGCAGAAGGTGAAGAGCTAGATGAGTTGGAATTTGCAGAGGATGGAGCTCAGGACACTGGAGAGGAGAAATTGGAGAAGTTGAGTCTTGAGGTAGCAAGAGTTGGGATAAAGCGCTCACTTCTATACTAACAGCATATCAGCAGATCATGCAGTGTTGCGGTTATGGTGCTAAACGAGCACCCAAGAAATCATAAATACAATTTCTGCCGCGGCCCCTTGTGAAACTGAATTGAATAAATCTGATAAGTTGTGGGCTGATGAATTGCTGTAAAAACCCAACTTGTACATTATTGCACTTGAGGGAAAGGAACCTGTCACCCCCCAACCTGGCCTGGTATCCACATGATTCCAGCCCACCAGCTCTTAATGCCTGCCAGGCCGCTGTGAAAACAAAGGCTCACCACTGCCCTTTACAGAGCCACTCGCAACATATGGCCTTGCTAGCTCTGCCCATATCCCAGGAACTGTAAACAGTGGTACTTCTGCCACCCAATGCCAAATACAGTATGTGAAGGACCATGATGGGATTCTGGATTCAACTCTTTCAACCAGCCCTCTGATAGGGGCTGAGGGCACTGGTGTGCACTAAGAAGGAGAGAGCAGTGATATTCTCTTGGACTCAGTATAAGGATGTCTTAAAACCAACAATCTAAGTGTGCAAAGAATAACAACTTGCATTTATATAGCGCTCTTCATCTGCAAGAAGACATTCCAGGGCACTTTCCGATATTGTAGACAGAGGACTTCATATTGTTTTGATAACAAATCAGTATTGATATTGATTCTGATTCATTCCAGACCACCACACATTCATTGTTAATGAGACGCCTGACTGATGAGGATCATTCAATATGTGTGTGGTGCTTTGCTGTTGTGGTTCATTTAATGCTAATAAAGTGGTTAGATTGGCAGGAAGCATTCATTGTTAGTGAAATGTCTGGTTTGCATCATGGGCCATTGGTGATGCGATTGCCTTGGATCAATGAGGTGCTCGACGACTTTGGATAATTTCGTTAGTGTGGTGCTCGAATGGTGTAAATCATTCAGTGTTTAGCGAAGTGTTTGGTGTTTGGGGGTGTTATGTATTGATGCTTGGGGTCACCAGACACCAGAGGGCGCCACTGTCGGAGGTCATCTGGGCTGTATGCGTGTGTGCGCGGTCACTGGTATATAAGCGCGGGTACTATGTCACGCGGGTACTTTGGGCGCGAATAAAGTTGGATCAGGTTTACACTTGAAACAGTTTACAGTAACAAGGTTCTTGAGTCATTACATTTGGCGACGAGATAACTTAAAGAACCTTCGCATGTACAATGGGCACTATTGGAATTCTGGAGAGATTCATCGATGGCGAGGATTGGGTGGATTTTATCGACCGTCTGGATCAGTATTTCGTGGCCAACAAAATGGAGGGAGAGGCTGATGCAGTTTGGCGCAGGGCGGTTTTCCTCACCGTTTGTGGTCCGAAAATTTACGGCCTTATGAAGGACCTTCTCTCGCCTTCACGTCAATGGACAAAGAGTACAAGGTTTTTGGTGTGTGACCATCTTAAGCCAAAAGAGGGGATCATCATCTCACGCTATCACTGCAATACGCATGTTCGTGCTGAGGGCCAGGATGTGTCGGGTCTTGGCAAAGAGCCAGCTGATAATTGTTAATGTGAAGCTGATTGGCGTGCCTGTATCAATGGAGCTGGACACGGGTGTGAGTCAGTCAATAATGTGCCAAAGGACATTCAACAAGCTGTGGAATACTGAGGCTGTGAAGCCGAAGCAGAGTCCAGTAAATGCCAAGTTGCGTACCTACACTAAAGAACTCATACCGATGATTGGCAGTGCAGTAGTCAAGGTGTCATATGATGGTGTGGTTCAAGATCTACCATTATGGATCATCCCAGGTAACGGTCCAACGCTGTTCGGCAGGAATTGGCTCGAGAAAATCAAGTGAACCTGATATCAAAGCGTTGTCCTCGGTGGATGACGCTACGTGTGCTCAAGTGTTGAAGAAATTTCCTTCATTGTTTGAACCGGGCATTGGTAATTTTACTGGAGCCAAGGTGCAGATGCACTTAGACTCTGATGCAAGACCTGTCTATCATAAAACTCGGTCTGTTCCTTACATGATGAGGGAGAAGGTTGAAATTGAGCTTGACAGACTCCAACATGAAGGGGTCATATCACCGGTCAGGTTTAACGAGAGGGCCAGTCCTATTGTCCCTGTGTTGAAGAGTGATGGTACTGTCAGGATTTGTGGAGACGGCAAGGTTACGATTAACCGATTTTCGAAACAGGATCAGTATCCGTTACCGAAAGCTGATGACCTGTTTGTTGGGCTAAGGTGGTGATGGGGCAGGGAGGAAGCAAGACATCGAAGGTGGATGGTATAAGGGCACCATTGGCGGATATTTTGGAGCTTGACCCTTGCCTACCCACTCTCTTCGCCAGGATGGGGTGCGATGAAGGGAGGTGAGAAGATACCTGCAACTCAAGAAAATAATGTTCCCTATGAAATGTACCCTTCAGTCCAACAGACTCTTACTCTATGGTATTTCATAACTCAGCACATAAAAGCTTGTAGCCAGTGCTGCCAATAGTTCTGCTTTGGGCAGGCTGCAGGAGACATTTGAGTTGTTGCCCTTGTCAAACTCCAAGCTGTAACTGCAATTATTCGAGGTCCTGACATGGTTTGAAACAATCTGAACCATGCTCTGTGAATGGAAACGAGTGCTTTTCAACAGGTGAAAAATGACACTCGGCGAGATGCTGAGAAGTACATGCTGGCAATGGGTATGGAAGCATTCCATGGAACCACTGGCGGAGGTTCAAGGCAGGATACAAATAGCTGCTTTGTTTTCCAACCAGAAGGCTATCCATTTATCACAGGCACAGGGGTTGGAGCGGAGTCGTCCACAAGCTCATCAAATGATATTTAACTGCTGCCACACTGTCACAGGAGCAGATGCCCCGTGGCTTAAAATGACAGCGAAGATTTTCATCTCTCGATTCCTCACAAGTAACTAAGTTCTGGGTTAATGATTACCTGAATGATTGATTGCAGTTCCTGGACTTTGGTCTTCAACATTTCATTCTCCCGTTCTAACTCCAGCACCTGCTCCTTCCTTGGCCTCTGCTCAATGTCATTTTTCAGTTTGAGGGATTGGTTACGTTCCAACTTGCATTCTTCCTCCACCTTGTTTAACCTGTGCTTCAGCTGATCGATCTACAGCAAGGTAGAAAGGGAAAAAAACATGCCATGATTCTTCAGCAGGCTTTTAATGGAAATTATAGAAACCACAGCCAAGAGCAGATCATTTGACCATTGCACCAGGAGGTGCCTGCTCTAATCGCCCTTGCCTTGTGTTCTTTTATACAGCTTGCTGTTCAGATACATATCCATTACCCGTTTAAATGATGGCATTGTTTCTCCCCCAGTAGCCACTTGCAGCAAAGCTATATGTCGAAATATGTGATGGCAAGCAGGATTTTAATTAATTAACAACAACACGATTTAAATTTTCAACCAAAGTCATAGGAATATGGGAACAGGAAGGGGGCCATTCAGCCCCTTGAGCCTGTTCCTCCACGTAATTAGATCATGGCTGAACTGAACCTTAACTTCACCTACCCGCCTTGGTTCCCTGTTCCTTATTACCCTTGCCTGACAAAAATCGATCGATCTCAGTTTTGAAATTTCCAATTAACCCCCCACCCCCAGTCTCAACAGCTTTTAGGGGGAGAGTGTTCCAGATCTTCACCACCTTTCGTGTGAAGAAGTGCTTCCTGACATCACCCCTGAAAGACCTAGCTCTGATTTTAAGGTTATGTTCCCTTGTTCTACACTCCCCCAACCAGAGGAAATCATTTATCTCCATCTACCCTATCAACTCCTTTAATCATCACTACTTTGTTGAAAAACATTTGGACAAGTTGCTGTCTCAGTACATAAATTCTGGTCAGCTCCCAGTAATGTTGCCTGTCAAAATCATCGGCAGATTGACACACGAGTACATGCATCAAACTTAGGCTGTGGTAGATAATCATATTCTAACAGTGGTAGTGGGAAAGATACTCAAGAAAGTCTTGTTGTTCATCAAAATAGTTGGGGGGGGGGGGGGGCGGAAAAGAGTGGGGCGGGGTAAGATTTTGCCCATGTACTCTTTATAGTACAATCCTAAACATCTTCTTTAAACATCGGAACATATGAACAGGAGGAGGCCATTCAGCCCCTCAAGCCTGTTCCGCCATTTCATGAGATCATGGCTGATCTGCGACCTAACTCCATATACCCGCCTTTGGCCCATATCCCTTAATACCTTTGGTTAACAGAAAGCTATCAATCTCAGATTTAAAATTAACAATTGATCTTGCATCAGTTGCCGTTTGCGGAAGAGAGTTCCAGACTTCTACAGCGCTTTGTGTGTCGAAGTGTTTCCTAATTTCACTCCTGAAAGGTCTGGCTCTAATTTTTAGGCTATGCCCCGTAGTCCTAGAATCCCCAACCAGCGTAAATAGTCTCTCTCCATCTATCCTCTCTGTTCCACTTCATTACTTGAAAGGCATTATAATAGCAAATAGCAGAAGTCCTTCCCCCGAAAGGAACACCTAGCGAGGATTTAGAAGTGGAAGATCATGAATCTACTGGAATTAATTGAGAAGGTAACTGAATTCGCTCGCAAGGTCTATCTAGTGGACAGCACCTTTCTCAATTTCCAGAAGGTCGTCACAGCTTCCCCAGTGGCTCGAAGCAAAAGTGCACCTCCAAACCTTACAAACCAGGATGGTCTGAGTTTTTATTCCTGCACCGCTGGGCTAACCCGCATGAGCCTGAGTGTCAGTGGGAGCGCTACAATTAGCCTCAGTGCCTGTAGGTCGAAAGGCGGGAAAATAATTAGGCAGGGATGTTGTTCCGGTTTGTTACCCAGTTTTTTTGGAGGGTTCAATTTTGATCTGGGGATGAGGGCGATGCTGGCAAGGCCATCTTTAGTTGCCCTGAGAAAGTGGTTGTCATGAATTGCTGCGTCGATGGGGTGCTGTCAGGTCGGGAATTACAGAATGTTGACGCAGTGACGATGAAGGAATGGCGATATATGTCCAAGTCGGGATGGTGTGTGACTTGCAGGTGATGGCATGCCCATGACATCGTTGCTCGTGTCCTTCTCCTTGGTAGATGCTGCCAAGGCGAGGAGGTGCGATTGAAGTCAGTTTGCTAAGCTGCTGCCGTTCATTATTGGAGGAAGGGGGTGGAGATTGGGTTCAGTGACAGGGCTGCCAACCAAGTGGACTGTTTTTATCACGGATGGCGTTGAGCTGCTCGAGTGTTGTTGCGGCTGCACCCATCCAGACGAGTGGTGAGAACGACATCACACACCCGGCTTGAGCCTTGTAGATGGTTGGAAAGGTGCTGTGGGTAAGGAGGTGAGACATTCGTCGCAGAGCACCCAGTCGCTGCCCTACCCTGCCTGAAGTGGCTAATCCAGTTCCGTTTCTGGCCATCGGTGTGCAGCCAGGATGTTTACCATTGGGGAATCAGTGACGGTGGCACCACTGAAGATGCGATTGAGCTGGCCGGCTGAATAGGGAGATAACACTCATTGCCCAAATTTGCATGTGAGGAATGATCACTTGTGCAATATATTGGAGGCTTTGGGCTCTTAAGGAATTGCATCAACAGACATGTTTCCCTCCGCCCCCACCCCCGGCCCCCCTCTTCACATTATCACATTGCTGTTTGTGGGAGCTTGCTGTACGGAAATTAGCTGCCGCGTTTCCTACTTTACAACAGTGACTACAATTCAAAATTATTTCACTGGCTGTAAAGCGCTTTGGGATGTTCTGAGGTCTATATAAATGAAAGTCTTTCTTTCTCTTCACCAATGAGTATGGAAAGAAAAAAATGAGGAGCAAACCAAACAGATTTGATAAAGTTTCACCCATGAGGTCTTTTAAAGTTCAAGTTTCATCGTCTAGTGGCAACGTGACAGTGGATTGACACTTGCCAAAATATAAGCTGATAAATTGAAGAGCCATTGCCCAGGCTACTGATTAGTGGAGACTGATCCCAGTCCCTGGCTATTTATATTATTCATAAATGACAGAAGAAGGCACTTTGCTGGTAACACAAATTTGCAGGGCCTGGGGTTCGGAACCATGTGATGGGCTGAGGAACGACAGGTGGACTTTAAGCTGAATTATGCAGGCTAATTCACGTTCGAACAGCTGATGAACTCTATTTGAGATGGGCTCATGGGGCTTTAAGACTGGGCCAAGCCCCTCAGGGATAAATCAGGGGGCTCGCTGTCAATGGGAATACGACATCAAAACACCAGGTTATGGCGACACACTCAACACTATATTTTCTCAGCAAAGAGAAGTAATGAAAATAACTAAATTAAATCAAAACGAATGGAGGAGATAAAACCGAATATTCTATGGGGTCATGTACAGAGATGGTGCTATTTTGTGTCGGCTGCTACTGATATGGGGGTCACAGGCTCTACCTTCCCCAGGGACTACACCTTGATGTGGCAAATGGGCTTGCGTGCTTCCGTGACTCTGACAGCGGTTCAGGCGGGAGTATAACTCTTGGTAGGGCCACACAAGCCAGACAGATTGGAAGGTTGGAGCCAGTCTGAAGGCCAGTCCACCGGTCTTTCTGGTAGGGCTGTCCGTGAGAAAATGTCTTTGGTTACAGAAATAACCCAGAGACAGGGAAGGAGGGAAGGAAGGAGGGAAGGAAGGAAGGAAGGAAGGAAGGAAGGAGGGAAGGAAGGAAGGAAGGAAGGAAGGAAGGAAGGAAGGAAGGAAGGAAGGAAGGAAGGAAGGAAAGAAAGAAAGAAGGGAGAAAGAAAGAAGGGAGAAAGAAAGAAAGAAATGAAATAAATAAATGTATTCATATAGCGCCTTTCATGACCACCTTACGCCCCAAAGCGCTTTACAGCCAATGAGGTACTTTTTGAAGTGCAGTCACTGTTGTAATGTGGGAACATCAATCATGGAGAATCATGGTCTGCTGGATGTGGACCAGAATGATGCTCCAATCTGAGTCAAATATCTTGCTCTGGATGAACAGCATTGGAAGAAATGCGTTGCCATTAGGCACAAGAGACTCAAACTAACCAACTAACTAAGGTTTACCATCCCCGGGGGAAATGATCACATCCTTCCCTTCCTCTCTCCCCCACGAAGATTGTTTGGAAAGCTGGACTTGCTCAAACCGATTAAAAAAAATAACAAATTAAATTAAAATGATAAGATTGGGGGGATACAAAACAAATGATTCCATGCAGTTGCCAGCTGAAGGATGCAATGAATGAGTGTCCATTGACAATTGCATAAAGGGAAAAAGAATTCAGGTGTGGTTATCAACCATTTACTGAAAGTAACCAATCAGTGTGAAGATGTTACCAAGGCAACTGGAAAGCATCTGATTATACCATGAAGCAGAAGACTTTAACCCTGTATCGCTTATTGGTCAGGCCTCATGTGGAATATTGTGTTAAACACTGAGCACCCTCATTTGAAAAGAATGATCATTAAATGATGAAGAGACGTTATCAGAATTGTACCTGATTTTATTGGAGGAGAGAACATCGATAGGGATAAGATTCAGGTCTTTACATTGCTGACAGGGATGAATAATGGCATTACAAGCAAGTAATTTAGCTTCAAACGTGACTTCAGTACTGGAGCGCATGAGTTCAAAATCAACACGCCTTGAGCAAGACTAAAGATTAGAAGAAATCTTTATTTTCTCACGGAATAGTAAATATTTGGAAACGATCTCCATCAGAAGTAATTAATACTGCCTTGATTAACTCCTTGAAAACAAAACTAGATGAATATCTGACAGAAAATGGGATTGAAAAGTTATAAGTATAGACTCGGTCAATCAAATACTTTGTAGAATAGATTGGTTCCTCTGTAGTTGGGATCATGAAACTTTCATTTGTGAAATGCAATTTATCGGGGGTTGAATAATGTGATGCTGATGTTAAATCCAGACCCTGGAGTCCAGATGGATTCAATGAATCATAGACATTTTGGAGCCGAAATTGCCCCTTTGCTCAGGGCCAGTTAACGCTGTCGGCCGGCGCTAGTGGAGCGCTATAACGTTAGCGACGGGCGCGGAGGCCACGTCGACCCGCGCGGAGTTGCCCCCCCTGGCTCCACCGGCGGAAAGTTGTGCACGGTACAACGATGATGTCATCGCCGTGCGCGCTGACCGCTTACTGCCTGTGCCAACCCCTTTGCGCCCCATGGGGGAAATTGCTGTGCTCGCTGTGGCACCCCTCAAAGGAGGTGTGACGTGCAGCGGCCGCCATCTTTTTTGTGTCGGCCGACGTTTCAGTGAATGTGCTGCTCAGATCGCAGCGTCCCTCCCCTTTAAGTGAAGGGGATGGACATTGCGACATGGCACCATGATGTGGCGACTCAACGAGGTGCTAACGTCATCAGCGTGGAGCTGATTGCGCTATGTGTCGGGCCCCGCGAGCGCCGTGCGAACGCCGGGGGAACTCTGGGCTACCGCACAAAGAGCCCAAATCCGCATCAGGGCCGACGCCCAAAAAATCTGTGTCAGCGAAATGACCGCCCCAAATCCAGTGCCGGGCAATTTTGGCCCCTTTGTATGCCTAAAACAAGATGGCTCCCGGTGCTCCTGTCCTCTATCATGCTAATCAAGTGGCTACGAGCAATAAGTCTTGTCATTAGACCCGATGATCTTAATCATCCCATCATCATCAACAAGCATGTGGCGGTCCCTGTGAGGGTCTCTGTTCTGGTGGTTCTGGGTTGGCAAAAATAGGTTTGTCTAACTTGTGTCTAATTGTGTGGCAGGATGAAAACAGCATAAAGATCAATGGGCCAGTGCTGCAGTTAATGGATTAATATAAGTGGTTAATGGATTAATATTAGTGGTTAATGGATTAATATTAGTGGTTAATGGATTAATATTAGTGGTTAATGGATCAATGTTGATAACAACATAAGAAATCGGAGCAGGAGTAGGCCATACGGCCCCTCAAGCCTGCTCCGCCATTCAATAAGATCATGGCTGATCTGATCTTGGCCTCAACTCCATTTTCCTGCATGTTCCTCATAACCCTCCCGACTCCCCTGGAGTTCAAGAATCTGTCTATCTCCACCTTGAATATACATAGAAAATAGGTGCAGGAGTAGGCCATCCGGCCCTTTGAGCCTGCACCACCATTCAATAAGATCGTGGCTGATCATTCCTTCAGTACCCCTGATCCAGCCTCCATAGTTCTCTGGGGTAGAGAATTCAAAAGATTCATGACCTCTGAGAAACGAAATTCATCCTCATCTCCATCTTAAATGGGCAACCCCTTATTATGAAACTATGCCCCCGAGTTCTAGATTCCCCCACGAGGGGAAACATCCTTTCTGCATCGACCTTGTCAAGCCCCCTCAGAATCTTATATGTTTCAATAAGCTCCTCTCATTCTTCAAAACTCTCCCAATGAGTACAGCAGTTATTTGATCAATGTTACTGGTTGGTGTATCAGTGTTAGTCCACTTACATATGATGATATTTGTGGTACACTGTTGCCAGTCGACGCAGAATAGACGGTGTTGATATAACGAGTGGAACTTTCCAAGCCCTGTGCCACCGGTGGGACCTTGCACGCAGCAAGTGGCTGAACAAAAGAGTGTGGGAGTATTGCCCATAATTATCCAGCAGTGAATGTGGTGTATTTGGATTTCCAGAAGTCATTCAATAAGGTGCCACATAAGAAGTTACCAATGAGAGGTGATCTTATTGAAACACTAAAATTCACGGGGTTGGGGGATATATATTTGCATGGATAGAGGATTGGCTAACTGACGGAAAACAGAGAGTCGGGATAAATGGGCAATTTTCCAGTTGGCAAACAGTGACTAGTGGGATGCCATAGGGATCGGTGCTGGGGCCTCAACTATTTACAATCTATATTCATGACTTGGATGAAGGGACCGAGTGTAATGTAGCCAAATTTGCTGATGATACAAAGATGGGTGGAAAAGCAAATTGTGAGGAGGACACAAAAAATCTGCAAAGGGATATAGATAGGCTAAGTGAGTGGGCAAACATTTGGCAGATGGAGTGCAATGTGGGAAAATGTGAGGTTATCGTATAGGGTATTGGTAAGGCCACTCCTGGAGTACTGCGTAAAGTTTTGGTCTCCGTATTTAAGGAAGGATATAATTGCATTGGAGGCTGTTCAGAGAAGGTTCACTAGGTTGATTCTGGAGATGAAGGGGTTGACTTATGAAGATAGGTTGAGTAGGTTGGGCCTATACACATTGGAGTTCAGAAGAATGAGAGGTGATCTTATTGCAACATAAGATAATGAGGGGGCTTGACAAGGTGGATGCAGAGAGGATATTTCCACTCATAGGGGAAACTAAAACTTGGGGACATAGTCTTAAGATAATGGGCCGCCCATTTAAAACTGAGATGAGGAGGAATATCTTCTCTCAGAGGGTTGTGAGTCTGTGGAATTCTCTGCCCCAGAGGCTGGGTCATTGAATATATTTAAGGCGGAGGCAGACAGATTTTTGAGCGATAAGGAAGTAAAGGGTTATGGGGAACGGGCCGGGAAGTGGAACTGAGTCCATGATCAGATCAGCCATGATCTTATTGAATGATGGAGCAGGCTCGAGGGTTCAAATGGTCTACTCCTGCTCCTATTTCTTATTATTTGCCCATTAATGCCAATAGACAGAAGGTCATGGGTAAAGCACTCAGAATTTTCTGATGAGTGACTCACTGCATGCAAGACTGTTCCAGGAGTCTGGGACCCCGGAAAGATCCACCCCTCATGTCGAAGGTTGATAGTTGCAGCAGTGGGCTCGAATTGGATCCAAGGTTTCAGGGTTACAGCAATGCCGGTAGTAAGGAACTGCGGAGACGTTGCACAAAGGTATATCTATCTCGTATTTATTACCTGAGGTCTTTGATCGCCTTCAGGACATTAAATCAAGTGCAGAGCGGCCTCGTAGTGCACAGTGCTTTCATTCAGAAAAAAAACTTTGTGCTTGGAATTTCTGCAGATGGTCTCCTGATCTCGCACCGTAACCAGGCCGGAAACCCTGGCGAATCAATGAAAATGGCCAGTCTTCTGCCAAAGCTATGGTTCGAGATCGGAAGAAATTCTACCCCGTGGTCTATTGGAAGGATCAGGTTAGATTCTTGTTCCATTCTTGCTTGAGGTCATATGACACCGGCCTCTCAGATTCATTGATTTTCGCACATTTTTCTTTCACATAATCACAAGTGTTCTCTTAAACATTCTATTGAGGAACTGAGCAATCTTAATATTTTTTGGTTCTTTAGTGTAGTGGTAACGTTACTGGAATAAAAATCCAGCGAATGCAGTTTGAGTATTTGAATTCAGTTTCAAAAATCTGGAAATATAAAGCAGGTGTCAGTAAAAGTGACTACAGGTACAACGTCTCGAATCCAACTGTCCGAAAATCGGAATTGTCCAAAAACTGGATAATTTTGAGAAAATCCCATTTGATAATCAGTAAAATAAAATCCGTAATTATCGTGCAAAAACTGGCGGGCTAGACTAGTTATCGGCTTTGCCGCTATGTTTAAATGGCGTACGATCGGTCCGAGTCTTTCTGAATGACTCTCGACCTGACCCACGCCACCATTAGTACTTTGTCTGTCTCGGTAGCATATGTATGCTCATGATTTTCTTGTTTGAAATCCGGAAAAATGCAAAAATTGGCACGGTCTCGGTCCCAAGGTTGCCGGATTAGAGGTGTTGTACCTGTATGAAGTTGTTGGATTATCGTATAAACCCAACTGGTTCACGAATGTCCTTCAAGTAAGGACACCTGACGTCCAGACTCAATCTGCCTCATATCAGGACTCCACCTATCACATCAACGTGGTTAACTCTTAGCTACCTTCTGAAAGCCATTCATTTGTATAAAACACTGCTGCCACAGTGGTTCTAGAAGAGGGCCCAAGAAGAGCTTGGAGGAGCACTCCTGTTCCTCCTGACCCAATAAACATCCTAAAGGCCACCCCGCCCCCGCCCCAAGAACGTACCTATTTGGACGTCTCAACAGCTGGTGAAAGTAAGACTAGCGTTTGTCATGCCTGTTCTTCCCAATTCTCCACGAAAATTACAACTGGGGTCATCCAACAGACATAGGACTTGGATTGAGGTGTCAGCCGTGGCTCAATCAGTAGCACTCTTGCCTTGGAGTCAGAAGGTTGTGGGTTCAAATCCCGCTCCAGGGACTTGAGCACATAAATCTTGGCTGACATTACAGTGCAGTGCTAAGGGAGCACTGCACTGTCAGAGGTGCTGTCTTTCAGATGAGATGTTAAACCGAGACCTCGTCTGCCCTATAAGGTGGATGTAAAAGATCCCATGGCACTATTTCAAACAAGAGCGGGGGAGTTCTCCCTGGTGTCTAGGCCAATATTTATCCCACACCCAGTAACACTAATACAGATTATTTGGTAATTATCTCACCGCTGCTTGTGAGAGCTTGCTGTGCGCAAATTGGCTGTCGTGTTTCCTACTTTACAACAGGGCCTTCACTTCATAAGTAAAGTGCTTTGGGATATTCTGAGGCCATGAAAGGCTCTTTATCAATGCAAGTCTTTCTTTCTTTATTTGCATATCTAATCAGTATGTTTTGGGCGGGAGTGCAGGGTGCCCATTATAAGATTTGCCTGTAAGCTGGTCCATAGCGGAGAAATGGGTGCACAAGGTCCCCACCAGACATTCCTCTGCTGGTTGCCTGTTTTTCACAAGATTTCCTACCTCCCTTTAATTATCAGCAGTAGACTTTATTACACATTTGAATCCTGTAATTGAGGGTAGTCAGACTTCACCACATTAATTGCTTCCTTTGTCAAAGAGAAAGAAAGAACTTGCATTTATATAGCACTTGTCACAACCTCAGGTTGTTCCAAAGTGTTTTACAGCCAATTAAGTACTTTTGAAGTGTAGTCGCTGTTGTAATGTAGGGAAAGGCACTGACATTTGTCTAATTGCAACCTCATATTGGCCAGCATAAACCTTGTGATGCTTTCTCTTCAAATTACTCTCGGTGTGCAGTTTAATGCCAGGATTTGTTTGGGTACAGTGCAAAGCAAATTATGTCTAAATTGTATTTGCAGATTGACCCAACACACCCACACTATTCCACTGTTCTGTTCCACCCACTGCATAACATTGGAAAGGGGATTTTGTGTCGGAGCACACATACGGAAGTGAGCAGTGTCTGAAATAGATGTAAACACAGGATGATGGACCTGCAATCAGGACTTCCGGCTCGGCAGGGCAGACGGATGATGCCGCGACAAATTGCCACGAGTACTAGAACCTATGCTGTCAGCCTCGGCAGCCTCCAGGACATGAGCACATCATCCCGGCTAACGCTCCCGGTGCAGTACCGAGGGAGTGCAGCACCGAAGGGGTGTCAACTTTTGGATGAGACATTAGACCGTCTGCCCTCTCGGGTGGATGTAAAAGATCCCACAGGAATATTTGAAGAAGAGCTGGGGAGTGCTCCCTGATATCTTGGTATCCCTCAATACCAGTAAAATTGATTGTCTGGATATTTATCTCATTGTTGCTTGCGGGACCTTACTGTGGTCACACCTTATGTGCAAATACTTGCTGTGTCTCCGTAGTTTACAACAGTGACTGCACTTATAAAAGTACTTACATCGGCTGTAAAGCGCTTTGGGGAAGTCCGAAGGTGAAAAACACTATATAAATTGTAAGTTTTTTCTGGTAAAGATAAGGTGAGTTTCGGTCACTCGAGCTGAGTGCAAACAGAATATGTGATTCCCCGAACAAACGTCAAGCTAGTGCAGCTTGGCTGAGGAGGATGTGATGGTTGTATTTCCTATTTTGATAACATAAGATCAATCCATTATATTGTTATGATAGGATAGTGGCTGCGTGACAATTTTATTGTATGAACATACAGGATTAATCTCAACTCAAACCATCTGCTAAAGACTATTACTGAAATGCACTTTGCATCAAAAAATCTTCAGCAGTTTATGTTGTGAATCAGCCAGATTTCCTCTTAAACTAGAGAGTGAGTTAAAAATAATGATCCATCCAACATTTTTTGAGCGAACTCCATGTTTGCTGTCGGGCAATATGACTGTCGAAGCCAGGCTGGTGATAACAAGAACAATACTGATACGATTGCCTAATATAGTTTCACGCTAGGATCATTAGCTTGTCGTAATCTGCGCAGAGCTGATTTGGAATTTAGATAAAATTATTACTGTAAACTAATTCTGAAGTTACGAAATGCGCTGTGCGTGGCACCAATACGGAGCTCCAAACTTTTATTCATCTTGCAAAATGTTTCGGTAACAACTGCCAGTAACAACAATGCTTCTATTCAGCAGAATCATTTAGCCTCTTCAATGATAGTATTGTGTATTCTCGGGGTCTCGAACCAGCCTCTCCACCATCTACAAGGCACAAGTCAGGAGTGTGCTAGAATACTCTCCACTGGCCTGGATGAATGCAGCTCCAACAACACTCAAGAAACTCAACAACATCCAGGACAAAGCAGCCGCTTGATTGGCCACCTTAAACATTCATTCCCTCCGCCCCAGGCGCACCGTGGCTACAGTGTGTACTATCTACAAGATAGCACTGCAGTAACTCGCCATGGCTTCTTCGGCAGCATCTCCAAAACCCGCGACCTCTACCACCCAGAAGGTCAAGGAGAGCAGGTGCATGGGAACACCACCACCTGCAAGTTCCCCTCCAAGTTACACAGCATCCTGACTTGGAAATACATCGCCATTCCTTCATCATCGCTGGGTTAAAATCCTGGAACTCCCTCTCGAACAGCACTGTGGGAGCACCTTCAACTCACGGACTGCAGCGGTTCAAGAAGGCGGCTCACCACCACCTTCTCAAGGGGCAATTAGGGATAGGCAATAAATGGTGGCCTTGTCAGCGACGGCCACATCCCATGAATGAATTTTTTTTAAAAAGCACACCAGCAATATTACAGCATTGACAGTAATTCCTCATTACCAGCAATAGTACAGCACTGGTGGTGGTGACTCGTGAACACCACTGGTACAGGTCTAGTGTTTTTTTCAGTCGGTAACCGGTGGTGTTAAATCTTTTAGGTATCTTATGTCTTACCTGAAGCTGCAGATCCCGGCTTCTCATCACCGCCATATTCTTCTCCTCGCTGAGCTGAGCGTACCGCATGGCCAGATTGTAATTGTCGTCTTTGACTTTCATAAGCTCATCATTGTAGTTGTTCCTCTCCTCCTTCATCTTGTTGTAACGTTCCTGGAAGGTATGAAGCTCTTGGTTCATCAGCTTCAGCTGTTTCTTCTCATCCTCCAGCTGTTTCATCTTGACCTGGAGGTCGCACCGCAGCACCTCCTTCGCCTTTGTCTGCTGCTGTAGCTTTATCACCTCGTTCATCAGGAACTGTGTCAGACCCTCATGTCCTTCCTCCACTGGAATACAGAGCATGCTCGTCAGCGCCAGAGGGAGAGAGTGAGTGGGGCAGGGCAAAAAAATGTCACTCCCGCACCACATTCTCTTCAGGTTTAGGAACAACAACTTGCATTTATGCAGCTTCTTGAACATCTCCTCCGCCCCCTGCCTCAGCTCTTCGGCTACTGAAACCCTCATCCATGCCTTTGTTACCTCTAGACTTGACTACTCCAAAGCACTCCTGGCTGGCCTCCCACATTCTACACGACGTAAACTTCAGGTCATCCAAAACTCGGCTGCCTGTGTCCTAACTCGCACCAAGTCATGATCACCCATCAGCCCTGTGCTCGCTGATCGACATTGGCTTCTGGTTAAAGAACGCCCCGATTTGAAAATTTTCATCCTTGTTTGAAAATCCCTCTATGGCCTCGCCCCCTCCCTATCTCTGTAATCTATTTCAGCCTCACAACCCCACGAGTAGTTATTGAAAGTTGGCATGCAGGTACAGCAGGCGTGAAGAAGGCAAACGGTATGTTGGCCTTCATAGCTAGGGGATTTGAGTATAGGAGCAGGGAGATCTTTATTATGTTTGAATTCCGAGGGACCCCAATGATGAAAATCCCTGTGAGTATCAAGTAGATGTTATACACAGATACAAAATGAAAGATCTGTTTTTGTATTCTATAAAACAATGTGTGGGGTGTGTATACTTTGCATGTTCAAACTAAGGCCATTAAGGCGGAGAGGTTTAGGGAGGGAGTTCCAGAGCTTAGGGCCCAGGCAGCTGAAGGCACGGCCACAGTTGTACAGGGCCTTAGTGAGGCCTCACCTGGAATATTGTGTTCAGTTTTGGTCTCCTAATCTGAGGAAGGACGTTCTTGCTATTGAGGGAGTGCAGCGAAGGTTCACCAGACTGATTCCTGGGATGGCAGGACTGACATATGAGGAGAGACTGGATCGACTGGGTCTGTATTCACTGGAGTTTAGAAGGATGAGAGGGGATCTCATAGAAACAAATAAAATTCGGACGGGACTCGACAGGTTAGATGCAGGAAGAATGTTCCCGATGTTGGGGAAGTCCAGAACCAGGGGTCACATTCTAAGGATAATGGGTAAGCCATATAGGACTGAGGTTAGGAGAAACTTCTTCACTCAGAGAGTTGTTAACCTGTGGAATTCCCTACCGCAGAGAGTTGTTGATGCCAGTTCATTGGATATATTCAAGAGGGAGTTAGATATGGTCCATACGGTTAAAGGGACCAAGGGGTATGGAGAGTAGCGGGAAAGGGGTACTGAGGTGAATGATCAGCCATGATCTTATTGAATGGTGGTGCAGGCTCGAAGGGCCGAATAGCCTACTCCTACACCTATTTTCTATGTTCTATGTTCTACCTTTTATGAGATGTCTGTGCTCTTCAAATTCTGCCCTCTTTAACATCCCTGATTATAACTGCTCAACCATCGGTGGCCGTGCCTTCAGCTGCCTGGGCCCTAAGCTCTGGAACTCCCTCCCTAAACCTCTCCGCCTTTCTACCTCTCTTTCCTCCTTTAAGACGCTCCTTAAAATCTACCTCCTCATCTGCCGTAATTTCTTGTTATGTGGCTCGGTGTCAAATTTATCTGTTTTGTCTTATAACACTGCTGTGAAACGCCTTGGGATGTTTTACTACGTTAAAGGCGCTATATAAATAAAAGTTGTTGTTGTAGTAAAATATCCCAACGAGCGTAATCAAATAGAAATTTGACACTTAGCCACATAAGGAGGTATTAGGGCAGGTAAAACTTGGTCAAAGAGGTAGGTTTTAAGGAGCATCCTGAAGGAGGAGAGAGAGGTGGAGAGGTTTGGGGAGGGAATTTGAGAGTCTAGGGCCTCGGCAGCTGGCCACCAATGGTGTGATGATAAAAATCAGAGACTAACCGACTAAATCCAAATAATTTGAATTTAAGAATCGGGTGCCGCTCTAAAGAATTCAAGGAATACTCTGGGATTAGGACCAATAATGACCTTAGTTTGAACCTGCAAAGTATCCACACCCCACACATTGTTTTGTAGAATACAAAAACAGATCTTTCATTTTGCATCTGGGTATAACATCTGCTTGATATTCAGAGGGATTTTCATCATTGGGGTCCCTCGGAATTCAAACATAATAAAGAATGATCGTGTCCTATTTTCTTTCATTTCGATTGATTTTATTTTGGAATTTTCTGTTGAAACAATGATGCTTTAGGGGGAACTGGCTTCGAGGAGTTGTTAAGCCTGAGTGTGAAGAAGTTGGCTTGACATCAGTGGAGGTACAGCCATTAATGTGGAGCTCAAGTTAGGGGGAAGTTACTGAGTCTGACAGAGTGAAGGACCACCCAGGGTACTTCAGAAGTCACATTACTTCAGATGTGCAGTTACGTACGTGAATTCAAATCCTTCACATCATTGAGCTCAGTCGACCTTCGAAATCGGTTCTAGAATCAAAGAATGATGCAGCTCATAAGGAGGTCATTTGGCCCATGGTGCCTGTGCCAGCTCTTTGGTAGAGCGATCCAATTAGTCCCACTCCCCGCTGCTCTTTCCCCACCGATAGCCCTGTAAATATTTTCAAATATTGTGCGGATAATTTGCCGATTCAAACTAAGGCTATTATTGGGCTTAATACCAGAGTGTTTCTTTAATTGCCGAGACCTGCACCTAATTCTTAAATTCCAATTCAAATTGACTTCGACCAGCTCTTTCAACATAAATTATATAAAGAATGAACAGAAATAGATAGAAAAAAAGAATGGAAGGTTCAACATATATTATAATAGTTATCCATAATTTATTGCAATAGTACATTATTTTAAAGGCTAGGAATGCTATATATCTGGAAATGTGAAATTAAAGGTTAAATGAGAGTTGTCCCGTTACCTACTATCGTCGAGAATCTTCGTGTGGGTTCCTTCCCTGTGACCAACTTGTACAGTTCTGGATAGTAGAACTCAAGACTTTCCAAAAATACTACATACCCTCTCTGGCCCTTTGTTTGGAGGATATCCAGCAGACGACCTTTGGAGAGAGAAAAGAAAGTGAGACTCCATTTGAACTGTTTTCTCTCTGACTCAACTTACTTATCCTCGGGGAGAGGAGCACAAGCTGGAGCAAGGGCGTTTCCACAGTCAGTGACCTTCGAACATGAGGTACGGATCGAGGAGGGTGGCTTGATTCCTGTTTCCTCGCTGAGATGGAATGTGTCCTTTCTGCATGGTATGCGATCAACATTGAATCCACAGCACAGAAACAGGCCATTCGGTCCAACTGGTCCATGCCGCCATTTATGCTCCACACCAGCCTCCTCCTATTGTGTTCCTCACACAGATGAGGCTGCACACAAGGAGGTTAAAGGAACAGTGGCCTCAGTCTTTATTAAAACACTCCAGAGTGAGGAATCGGCTTATATACAGTGCTCCCACGGGATGCTGGGATCCCTTGGGACTTCAGGGGATGCGCTCCCTGGTGGCAGAACATGGGAGTGCATGCTTGACAGATGCACCCGTTCTTTGCCTAACGCTATCAGCATAACCTTCTATTCCTTTCTCCCTCGTGTTTATCTACCTTCTCCTTGAATCAATCTATGCTATTTGCCTCAACTACTCCTTGTGGTAGTGCGTCCCATATTCTTATCACTCTCTGGGTAAAGAAGTGGCAAGCAAACCAACAAAAGGTACTTTTATATTGTCTGTATTACTGGTGGATTGCTTTTCCTGTTATATTTACAGTTGGGAGGAGGTGGCACTGAGCTCCACCTGGGAGCAGCGACCCAGTGGCTGAATTGACAGAAGCACAGGGTGCCAGACCCCGACACCTATTGTCATAGAAACGGATTCCTTAATCCAGGGAGCAGCTTGCGGCGGCCCAGCCCAGAAATCAGCAGGCCGGGGCCATTGGAGGGAGCAGCATGCGACGGCGTACCACTGCAGGGAGCAGCGCGTGCTGCTGCAGGAGGGCGACGGCTGCAAAGCCAGGTCGCTGATTGCAGTGCGGGCAGGCACAGCAGGAGGGGCGAGAGATTGTCGAGGGAAGTGACCGGGGTTCAGGAGAGGCGTGAGTTCGGGGCCAGGGCCCAGGGCCCAGGAGCAGCACGGGCCAGCCCACACTGCAATGTGTGTGCGTGCTAGGTCTGTGCAGCAGAGCTGGTCTCCAGTTGTCTTGGTTAACCCTTGCCAAGACCTAGCTCTGTCGAGCCCGTGTGATGGCTGGTGTGCAATGGCCATGTTAAAAAAAATCCACGCACAGGCAGCTTCCACCCTTCAACATGTAGTTCGGGACCTGGAATATTCGGTCCTTCATTGAAACATTTATGAACTCATCCATTTTCGGTGTGGAAGCAAGTCATCCTCGCTTCGAGGGACTGCCGATGATGATGGTGATGCACATTTATATAGATCCACATTTTCCTGGATTTTCATGCCATTTTTTCCCCTGAGATTAGGACGGTTTATAGTATGGAGTGCAACTAACAGAGGGAGTCCTCTGTGTCTCCCAGATGCTCATTTTCCATGCAGTGAGCCTCTTATCTTAATAAAATCACTGTGAGCAGGTGTGAAGTGGAGGCAAGGAGGAAAAGAAACAATAATACCAATAGTTCTCCAGTGACTGAACGGAGTGAATGTGTCAGCCAATGAGTTGGAGGAAGTTGTGTATCTGTAAAGCATGCACTCCCATGTTCCGCCACCAGGGAGCTCATCCCCTGAAGTCCCAAGGGATCCCAGCATCCCTTGGAAGCACTATATATAAGCCGGCCCCAAAGGCCTGTTCCTCACTCTGGAGTGTCTTATTAAAGACTGAGGTCACTGTTCCTTTAACCTCCCTGTGTACAGCCTCATCGGTGTTAGGAACACAATAACTGGCGACGAGAATACGAATCCAACGCAAAGATGCAGCAAACTGTGGGCATCCTGGAGAAGTTCTCGGAGGGTGAGGACTGGGAAGCCTATGTCGAACGGCTAGACCAGTACTTTGCAGCCAATGAGCTGGACGGAGAAGGAAGCGCTGCAAAAAGGAGAGCGGTCCTCCTCACAGTCTGCAGGGCACCGACCTACAGCCTCATGAAGAATCTTCTGGCTCCGGTGAAACCCACAGATAAGTCGTATGAGGAGCTGTGTACACTGGTTCAGGAGCATCTGAACCCGAGGGAGAGCGTATTGATGGCACGGTATCGGTTCTACATGTGCCAGCGATCTGAAGGTCAGGAAGTGGCGAGCTATGTCACCGAGCTAAGGCGACTTGCAGGACAATGTGAGTTTGATGGATACCTGGAGCAAATGCTCAGAGACTTTTTTGTACTGGGCATTGGCCACGAAACCATCCTACGAAAACTTCTGACTGTAGAGACACCGACCCTCAGTAAGGACATTGTGATAGCACAGGCGTTTATGTCCACCAGTGATAACACCAAACAAATCTCTCAGCACACAAGTGCTAGCAATGTTCATAAATTAACTGGAACTGAGCAGAAATGTACAGGGCAGAACCCATGAGTCTGCAACTGCCAGCAGGCCTCAGATGACCCAGATGACTCAGATGAAAAGCAATTCACACCTTGTTTGCATTGTGGAGGCTTCCATTCAGCCTATACATGCCGCTTCAAAGAGTATGTTTGCAAGAGCTGTGGAACAATGGGGCACCTCCAACAAGCTTGCAAATGAGCTGCAAGCTCTGCAAAACCTGCTAACCAGCACGTGGCAGAGGAAGATCGGTCCATGGTGGATCAAAGCAATTTCGAGCCTCAGAGAGAGGAGGCAGATGCTGAAGTACACATTTTCGATGAAATGTCCACCTATAATGCCAAACATAAAATTGAATGGCTTACCCATAGCCATGGAACTAGACACTGGCGCTAGCCAATCCATCATGAGTAAAAAGATGTTTGAGAGACTGTGGTGCAACAAGGCATTCAGACCAGCTCTGAGCCCCAGCAACACGAAACTGAGAACGTACACCAAAGAGCTTATCACTGTCCTGGGCAGCGCCATGGTCAAGGTCACCTATGAGGGCACGGTGCACGAACTGCCACTCTGGATTGTCCCAGGCGATGGCCCCATATTACTTGGAAGGAGCTGGCTGGGCAAAATCCGCTGGAACTGGGATGACATCCGAGCGCTATCACATGTCGATGAGGCCTCATGTATCCAGATTCTTAACAAATTTTCTTCCCTTTTTGAGCCAGGCATTGGAAACTTTCCGGAGCGAAGGTGCGGATCCACTTGGTCCCAGAGGCACGACCCATTAACCACAAGGCACGAGCGGTACCTCACATGATGAGGGAGAGAGTGGAAATCAAGCTGGACAGGCTGCAACGCGAGGGCATCATCTCCCCAGTAGAATTCAGCGAGTGGGCCAGCCCGATTGTTCCAGTACTCAAAAGTGATGGCACGGTCAGGATTTGCGGCAATTATAAAGTAACTATTAATCGTTTCTCGCCACAGGACCAATACCCGCTACCTAAGACAGACGACCTATTTGTGACGCTGGCAGGAGGCAAGACGTTCACCAAGCTCGACCTGACTTTGGTCTACATGACGCAGGAGCTGGAGGAATGTTCGAAGGGCCTCACCTGCATCAACACGCACAAGGGACTGTTCATCTACAACAGATGCCCGTTTGGAATTCGGTCGGCTGCAGTGACCTTCCAGAGAAACATGGAGAGCCTTCTCAAGTCGGTACCACACACGGTGCTCTTTCAGGATTACATATTGGTCACGGGTCGGGACACCGCCGAGCACCTACAAAACCTGGATCGTGGAGGGCTGCAGCTGAAGAGGTCGAAATGCATCTTCATGGCAACAGAAGTGGAGTTTTTGGGGAGAAAGATCGTGGCGGACGGCATTCGGCCCACAGACGCCAAGACAGAGGCTATCAGGAAAGCGCCCAGGCCACAGAACGTAACGGAGCTGCGGTCATTCCTGGGACTCCTCAACTATTTTGTTAACTTCCTACCGGGGTTAAGCACCCTTTTAGAGCCCCTATATGTGTTATTGCACAAAAGTGAGAACTGGGTATGGGGAAAAAAACAAATATTTGCTTTTGAGAAAGCCAGAAACATTTAATGCTCCAATAAGCTGCTTGTATTGTAGAACCCATGTAAAAGACTTGTGCTAGCATGTAACATGTCGTCGTACGGAGTCGGGTGTGTATTACAACAAGCTAACGTTGTGGGGAAGTTGCAACCTGTCGCCTATGCTTCCAGGAGCTTGTCTAAGGCCGAGAGAGCCTACAGCATGATTGAGAAAGGCATTAGCATGTTTGTTCGGGGTAAAGAAAATGCATCAGTATCTGTTTGGCCTCAAATTTGAGCTGGAAACCGATCACAAGCCCCTCACATCCCTGTTTGCTGAAAACAAGGGGATAAATACTAATGCCTCAGCCTGCATACAAAGTTGGGCACTCGCGCGATCAGCGTATAACTATACCATCCGCCACAGGCCAGGCACCGAGAACTGTGCGGATGCTCTCAGTCGGCTACCATTGCCCACCACGGGGGTGGAAATGGCGCAGCCTGCAGACTTGTTGATGGTCACGGAATCATTTGAAAATGATAAATCACCTGTCACGGCCCGCCAGATTAGGACTTGGACCAGCCAAGATCCTCTGCTGTCCCTAGTAAAAAAAACTGTGTACTGCATGGGAGTTGGGCCAGCTTGTTGAAATGCAAGAGCCAATCAAGCCGTTCCAGCGGTGAAAGGACGAGCTGTGCATTCAGGCAGAGTGCCTGTTGTGGGGTAACTGCGCAGTGCTACCAAAAAGGGGCAGGGAGACGTTCATCTCGGATCTCCACAGCACACACCCGGGTATAGTAATGATGAAAGCGATAGCCAGATCTCACCTGTGGTGGCCCGGTATCGACTCTGACTTAGAGTCCTGTGTACGGCAATGCAGCGTACGTGCTCAGTTGAGCAACACGCCCAGAGAGGCACAACTAAGTTTGTGGTCCTGGCCCTCCAGACCATGGTCAAGGATCCATGTCAACTATGCGAGCCCGTTGCTTGGTAAAATGTTCCTGGTGGTGGTGGATGCTTTTTCAAAATGGATTAAATGTGAAATAATGTCGGGAAGCACCTCCACCACCACCACCATTGAAAGCCTGAGGGCCATGTTTGCCACCCACGGCCTGCTTGACATACTGGTCAGTGACAACGGGCCATGTTTCACCAGTGCCAAATTTAAAGAATTCATGACCCGCAATGGGATCAAACACGTCACCTCGGCCCCGTTTAAACCAGCCTCCAATGGGCAGGCAGAGCGGGCAGTACAAACAATCAAACAGAGCCTTAAACGAGTCACAGAAGGCTGACTCCAAGCCCACCTGTCCCGAGTACTGCTCAGCTACCGCACGAGACCCCACTCGCTCACAGGGGTGCCCCCGGCTGAGCTACTCATGAAAAGGACACTTAAAACTAGACTCTCGCTGGTTCACCCCAACCTGCATGATGTAGAGAGCAGGCGGCAGCAACAAAATGTAAATGATGGTCGCGCCACTGTGTCACGGGAAATTGATCTGAATGACCCTGTGTATGTGCTAAACTATGGACATGGTCCCAAGTGGATCGCGGGCACGGTGATAGCTAAAGAAGGAAATAGGGTGTTTGTAGTCAAACTAGACAATGGACAAATTTGCAGAAAGCACTTGGACCAAATGAGGCTGCGGTTCACAGACTGCCCTGAACAACCCACAGCAGACACCACCATTTTCCAGCCCACAACACATACCCAAAGGATCAACGACACCACGCCGGACCAGGAAATCAAACCCATCACGCCCAACAGCCCAGCAAGGCCAGGCTCACCCAGCAGCCCTGCAGGGCCAACAACATGCCAGCCCAGCGAGGGCACAGCCAACACACCAGAACAGGCATTTGAACCGAGGTGATCCACCAGGGAAAGAAAGGCTCCCGACCGCCTCACCTTGTAAATAGTTTTCACTTTGACTTTGAGGGGGGGGGGGGTGGCGGGGGGAAATGATGTTTTGCATCTGTGAAGCATGCACCCCCATGTTCCGCCACCAGGGAGCACATCCCCTGAAGTCCCAAGGGATCCCAGCATCCCTTGGGAGCACTGTATATAAGCCGGCCCCTAAGGCCTGTTCCTCACTCTGGAGTATCTTATTAAAGACTGAGGTCGCTGTTACTTTAACCTCCCTGTGTGCAGCCTCATCTGTGTTAGGAACACAATTGAGGCGGGGCGGGATTTTCAGCGGGACATTAAGCAAATTGAATCTATTTACTCAGCAAACAGTCTACAGAGTCTATTTAAACAGATTCTCCATGTACTACAGCAAACAGAACTCATGACCGAAACTTCTCCCGATAAAAGCAGGGTTATTTTTTCAGCAAAATGCAGTGAGTGGAGAATAGTTGCACAATACAAATTATGTGCGTAAAATCAATCCCAGTCACTTAAGTGATGTGTGATTGATGTGGAATTACCCAATCATCTCGATTCTGGCCAGGACTTCGGGTGTCATTATATGCAGCCATTTTTACAAAGACCCTTTCACTGGCTGTATGGAGGCTGACATCGCCCTGCTTTAGTAGCATTCCCTTGCCTTCTTTTTCTGAGGAGCACGAGTATCAGAACTGAACCTCAGGTCGATCTGCCTTCCACAGCTGGGCTGGCCACAATGGAGGTTCATAGGCAGATGGTGCAGTCAATCTGCCAAGAGCCACAGGTGGAGTTCTTCCCTCCCTACCCCCGCCACCCCCACTGCCCACCCCAGCCAAAGCTCTCGGTTGTGTTATGAGTACCACTTTCTTAGAGAGTTCAACTTTTTTTTCTCAAGTCACAGCAAGCACGCTTCCCTGTGTACATGAGGGCAGACGTGGACCTCTCAACTAGAGGAGAAAACATAGAGGGACATATGAGGCTGAGGATTGGAGGTAAAAACAAGATAAAATACATGGAGAAAGGGATATAATTAACCGTCAAGCAAGGAAGACATTATGAGACTCCCAAACCCACGACCTCCACCACCTAGAAGGACAAGGGCAGTAGGGTGCATGGGAACTCCAACATCCCTAAGTTCTACTCTAAGTCACACACCATCCCGACTTGGAAATATATGGGCCGTTCCTTCATCGTCGCCGGGTCAAAATCCTGGAACTCTCTACCTAACACTATGGGAGTACCTTCACCACACAGACTGCAGCGGTTCAAGGCGGCGGCTCACCACCACCTTCTCGAGGGTAACTAGGGACGGGCAATAAATGCCGGTCACACCAGCGACGCCCACACCCCGAGAATGAATAAAAGAAAACAAAGTAATTTCTTCCAACAAAAGATTTACTTGTTCACTGTCGCTGTATAATGTAGGAATACATTATTTATAGAAGGATACAGTTGGAGTAAATTATTTAAAAAAATAATTGAACTCAATTACTTGATCTGTTAATTTTGGCCTGGAGCATGTGTGAATTGAGCACCTCATCTTCGTCCTGCTCATCGATGACTTTGCACTGTCGGAGGTACGGTGTAAGCTTTGCCGGATTGATATATCGGCTGAGGACGTGCCGGTTACTCTCCACATTCTCCCACACCACATCTTCTTCGTCCTTCACGCAGCAGGAATTCTCCGCCTCGGAATCGCAGACGTCCATCTCCTGACCTACAAAAACAAGAAGTGGCACGTGGAGTGTTTTTAAAACTGCTGTGAATGCGGCAGATAGACAGGCTATTGACATCGGGCCCATTTTGAAAGTTGGCCTTTTGCACCGGGTCGGGACCATAGCTCAATGACAGAAACTCTCAGTAGAAAACCAAAGGATCAGAAATCGAGACAGGATTATCTCAGCCAATTATCTTTCTTTACAGCTGCAGTTTCGTTTCCAGCCAGATTTTAGACAGTTCCTTTTTGAAGGAATAAAGTTACATCGATAAAATCTTTGCTTGCTGTTTGTTTCGTATATCTGCTACATTACAGGGAAAATAAATCTTCTAACCGTCAGTCTCGCTAGCGATTTATTCATAAGATCGTAAGAAATAGGAGCCATACGGCCCCTGGTGCCTGCTCTGCCATTCAATAAGATCATGGCTGATCTGATCTTGGCCTCAACTCCACTTTCCTGCCTGTTCCCCATATCCCTTGACTCCCCTATAGTTCAAGAATCTGTCTATCTCAGTCTTGAATAAACTCAATGACTCAGCCTCCACAGCTCTCTGAGGTAGAGAATTCCAAAGATTCACCACCCTCAGAGAAAAAATTCCTTCTCTTCTCCATCTTAAATGGGCGACCCTTATTCTGAAGCTATGTCCCCTAGTTCTAGATTCCCCCACAAGGGGAAACATCCTCTCAGCATCTACCCTGTCAAGCCCCCTCAGAATCTTATATGTTTCAATAAGATCACCTCTCATTCTTCTAAACTCCAATGAGTACAGGCCCAACCTGCTCAACCTTTCCTTATAAGACAACCCCTTCATGCCAGGAATCAACCTCGTGAACCTTTTCTGAACTGCTTCCAATGCAAATATATCCCTCCTTAAATAAGTAGACCAAAACTGTACGCAGTACTCTCGCTGTGGTTTCACCAATGCCCTGTATAGTTGTAGCAAGACTTCCCTACTTTTATACTCTAACCCCCTTGCAATACAGGCCAACATTCCATATGCCTTCCTGATTACTAGCTGTCGTAGTTTTGGGTAGTTCCAGCCCCAGAGTCCCTTTGGCCGGTTAAACGTCGGCCACGGAGTCCCTTCGGCCAACTCAAAGCCGGCCTCGGCAGCAACCCCGGAGTCCCGGCGGCTCAATCTGCGGAGGCGAAATTAGCTGGAGGAGCCTCCAGTTTTGTCAGTACCAGGACTCGGGCCCTCGGCGGCACCCAGGCTTCTCCCCGGTGGTGCACGGGCGCTCGGGCCCCCTTAGGGGACGACTGGGCCTCGACTTCCCCGCGGTGGCCCGGGTGTGGCCTGGCCAGGGCCTTGTGCGGCTGCGGAGGGCTGGCAGCGCCCATGGAGCAGTGCCAAGGGAGTAACCTACTACTGACTTACATTTTAAACTTTTAATCAACTTTTAATCAACTAATCAACTTGAGGAACTTTTTAAACAATTTGGGAAAACTTTTACATTTTTAAACAACTTGGTTCTAAAACATTTTTTTAGAACCTCTGGAGAAACTTTTAAAATAATTTTGGAAAAACTTTTTTTCAATTAAAACTTTGGAAGAAACTTTAAAAAAAATTCCCTGGAACTCCAGTGGACAACTAACCTTCCTAATGCCTGCCCCCAACCAAACCTCAGGCTACCGACCATTAAGGGCGCTACTCAGCGCCAAGCTTGCGGCCAACATCTCGCCATAGGCAACTAGGCTCATACAGCAGTGCCTGGTCTCCAGTCGTCTTGGATCCCCTTGCCACTGGACCAAGACCTTGCTCAGCTAAGCCCGTGTGATTGCCTGTGTGCAACGGCCACCCCACGTTAAAAGAACTCATGCACAGGCAGCTTCCACTCCGTTAACATGAAGTTCGAGACCTGGAACGTCAGGACCATCATGGACAACCCCAACAGCGACAGGCCGGAATGCCGCACCGCCATATTTGCCGTGAACTTAGGCGCTTTGTCATCAACATCACCGCCCGAAGCGAGACCCAGCGGGCAGGGGAAGGCCAGCTCAAGGAACAAGATGGACGTTACACCTTTTTTTGGAAAGGAAAACCAGAGGAAGAACGCCGCCTTCACGGAGTCAGCTTCGCCATCAAAAATGAGCTGGTCAATTGCCTCAAAGACTCCCCCTACGGGGTTAACGAACTCTTCGACTCACCCTATCCCGGAACCAGTATGCCACAGTCATCAGTGCGTACGCCCCTACACTCAATGCAACGGATGAGACCAAAGTGGGTTTTTATTCCAACCTAGAGACATCCCTGTCCCACGTCCCAGCGGGCGGCAAATTGTTCCCCCTAGGTGCCTTCAACGCCAGGGTTGGCAAAGACACAGCCCTCTGGGGAGGTGTGATTGGAAGAGAGGTGGTCGGGAAATCCAACTCCAATGGTACCCTACTCCTGACAAAATGTCCAGAACATGAACTTCTCATCACCAACACCCTGTTCTGCCTTGAAGGCAAATACAAAGCATCGTGGCAACACCCTCGCTCCAAACACTGGCACCTGCTCAACTATGTCATCATCTGAGCCAGGGATCACAAGGATGTGCGCATTACCCGCGCCATGACAGGAGCTGACGACTGCTGGACGGACCACTGCCTAATCCGATCGATCATCGGCATTAACATAGCTCCAAAGCGGAGGGGACAACAGAAGCAGTGTCGCAAAAAAGTCAATGCCGGGGCACTTAAAGACCCAGCTAAGAGAGCCCTATACAGCCAGCGCCTCACAGCTAACCTGGCGTGCCTTGATGACCCTGAGATTCTGAATGCCGACAGCGCTTGGTCTGCCCTCCAGGCCTCCATAACCAGTGCCTGTGAAGAGACACTTGGTCACTCAACCAGAAAACATCAGGATTAGTTTGATGTGAACGACCATGAGATCCAAGAACTAATAGATCGCAAGCGCAGATCATTTCTAAGCCTCAAGCAACAACCCAACATGGGAGCAGCAAAGCAACATTACAGGCAGCTCAAGGCTGAGGTCCAACAAATAACCCAGGACCTAAAGAACAGTTGGTGGATGTAGTAAGCACAGGAGATACAACAACTGGCCGACAGCCACAATATGCGAGGATTCTTCATCGCAGTCAAGGCCACCTACGATCCAAACTCCAAAGGCCCCACTGCTGGCCAAGAACAGGGAAACACTCATCAAGGACATCGAGGCTGTCAGGGCCCGCTGGAAGGAGCACTTCGAAGATCTCTTCAATTGAAACTCTGCCTTTGACTCGAGTGTTCTCGACTCCATCCCGCAGCATGCGACCCGCCACCAACTCAGTGAAACCCCAACGTTGTACGAGGTAGGAAAAGCCATAAAACAGCTCAAGAACAACAAGGCTACGGGTGCGGATGGAATCCCTGCTGAGGTGCTAAAGTATGGCAGAGAGGTGCTGATGGTGCAGATACATGACTTCATCTCTCTCATCTGGAGGGAGGAGAGCATGCTGGGAGAGCTCAGAGATGCAGTGATCGTGACCATCTTTAAAAAAGGGGACAAGTCCGCCTGTGGCAACTACAGGGGAATCTCCCTGCTATCAGCCATTGGGAAAATTGTCGCTAGAGTTCTCCTCAACTGTCTTCTCCCTGTGGCCGAGAAGCTCCTCCCGGAGTCACAGTGCGGATTTCATCCCCTACGGGGCACAACGGACATGATCTTTGCAGCGCGACAGCTGCAGGAAAAATGCAGGGAGCAGCGCCAGCCCTTATACATGGTCTTCTTCGACCTTACAAAGGCCTTTGACACTGTCAACCGCGGAGGTCTATGGAGTGTCCTCCTCCGTTTCGGATGCCCCCACGATGACTTGCAGGCCGTGATTCTTACCAATGGATCCATTACAGACTCAATCCACGTCTGGGGTCAAACAGGGCTACATCATCGCTCCAACCCTCTTCTCAATCTTCCTCGCTTCCACGCTCCACCTAACAGTCAACAAGCTCCCCGCTGGAGTGGAACTAATCTATACAGAACCAGTAGGAAGCTGTTTAAACTATGCCGCCTCCAGGCCAAGTCCAAGATCACCCCAACCTCTGTCGTTGAGCTACAGTACGCGGACGACGCCTGCGTCTGCGCACATTCTGAAGCTGAACTCCAGGATATAGTCGACGTATTTACTGATGCATATGAAAGCATGGGCCTTACACGAAACATCCGTAAGACAAATGTCCTCCACCAGCCTGTCCTTGCCGCACAGCACTGCCCCCCCAGTCATCAAGATCCACAGCACGGCCCAAGACAACGTGGACCATTTCCCATACCTCGGGAGCCTCTTATCAACAAAGGCGAACATTGATGAGGAGATTCAACACCACCTCCAGTGCACCTAGGCAGCCTTCGGAAAAGAGTATTCGTAGACCAGGCACTGAACTCTATCACCAAGCTCATGGTCTACAGGGCTGTAGTAATACCTGCCCTCCTGTATGACCCAGAGGCATAGACGATGTGCAGAAGACACCTCAAGTCGCTGGAGATATATCACCAATGATGTCTCTACAAGATCCTACAAATCCCCAGGAGCACCAACATCAGTGTCCTCAACCAGGCTAACATACCCAGCACTGAAGCACTGACCACGCTTGATCAGCTTCACTGGGCAGGCCACACAGTTCGCATGCCAGACACGAGGCTCCCAAAGCAAGTGCTCTAGGCGGAGCTCCTTCACGGCAAACAAGCCAAAGGTGGACAGCGGAAACGTTACAAGGACACGCTCAAAGCCTTCCTGATAAAGTGTGACATCACCACTGATTGGGAGTCCCTGGCCAAAGAGCACCCGAAGTGGAGAAAGTGCATCTGGGAGGGTATTGATCACTTCGAGTCTCAATGCCAAGAACGTGCTGAAATCAAGCACAGGCAGCGGAAAGAGCGTGCGGCAAACCAGTCCCACCCACCCCTTCCCTCGACAACCATCTGTCCCACCTGTGATAGAGACTGTGGTTCTCGTATTGGACTGTTCACCCACCAAAGAACTCACTTCAGGAGTGGAAGCAAGTCTTCCTCGATTCCGAGGGACTGCCTATGATGATGAGTAACTGTACCTGCATGCTAACTTTTTGTGTTTCATGTACAAGGACACCCAGATCCCTCTGTAGTCATTCTGTAGTCTCTCTCCATTTAAATAATATTTTGATTCTCTCTTCTTCCTATCAAAGTGGATAACCTCACATTTTCCCACATTATACTCCCATCTGCCAAATTTTTGCTCACTCACTGAGCCTATCTATATTCCTTTGCAGAATCTTAGTGTCCTCACATCTTGCTTTCCCACCTATCTTTGTATCATCAGCAAATTTGACGACAATACATTCGGTCATTTCATCCAAGTCATTAATATAGATTGTAAATAGTTGAGGACCCAGCACCGATCCCTGCGGCACCCCACTAGTTACTGTTTGCCAACTGGAAAATGACCGATTTATCCTGACTTTCTGATTTTTGTTAGTTATCCATGCTAATATATATTTTGACTTCCTATCTTGTGCAGTAAACTTTTATGTAGCACCTTATTGAATGGCTTTTGGAAATCCAAATACACGACATCTACTGGTTCCCCTTTATCCACCCTGCTCGTTACATCCTCAAAAAACTCGAATAGATTTGTCAAACACAATTTTCCTTTCATGAAACCATGTTGACTCTGCTTGATTTTATTATGATTTTCTAAATGTCCTGCTACTGCTTCCTCAATAATGGATTCCAGCATTTTCACAATGACAGATGTTAGCATAACTGGCCTATTGTTTTCTGCTTTCTGTCTCCCTCCTTTCTTGAATAGGGGTATTACATTTGCGGTTTTTCAAACCACTGGGACTTTCCAGAATCTCGGGAATTGTGGAAGTTTACAACCAATGCATCCATTATCTCTGCAGCCACTTCTTTTAAGACCCAAGGATGCAGGCCATCAGGTCCAGGGGACTTGTCGGCCTTTAGTCCCATTAGTTTGCCTTGTACTTTTTCTCGAGTGATAATTATTGTTTTAATTTCCTCCCTCCCTTTTGCCCCCTGATATGCTGCTATTATTGGGATGCTTTTAGTGTCTTCTACTGTGAAGTCACATGCAATGTTAAGTTCATGTTAAATCATTGCCCTCTTGCTTTGCATTTATTTTCCAAGTCAAATAGCTTCCAGTTATATCTATAGTTATAAAACCACAGAACATTACAGCACAGAAAGAGGCCACTGACTTTTTACAAGAGCAATCTAAAACTAACCCCACTTCCCTACTCTCTCCCCATAGCCCTTAGTCTTCCTTGATGCAATCACCTCCGCCTCAACTACTTCCGATGATGAAGTATTCCTTACTCTAACTGCTTGTGTCATTTGACTTCTTTCCCCATTCTCGCAGTAACTTTAATTTGACAATACCTCATTGCAGACCGCAGACCGCAAGCCCCCCCCGGTTCGGCTTTTTAGGACCCAGATTCTTTCCTCATATCCTGGACCCCTCGGTTTAGGAGTCAGCACAGAAGGTGGTCACTTGGCCCGTTGTGCCTGTGCCCGCTCTTTGAAAGAGCAGTTATGCTTAAACCCACATCCTCGTCTTTTGTCCGTAACCCTGTAAGTTCCTCATTCTCAACCCCCTTTTAAAATTATTTATACAATCAGCTGCCACCACCTTTTCAGGTCGAGGGTTCCAGATCCCACCAAATCTGAGTGAAAACATTTCGCTTCATCTCCCCTCGAGATCTTTTTCCAATGATTTGGAATCTATGGCCTCTAATTATTGACGCACTCGCCAGAGGGAATAATTTTTCTCGATCAAAACCTCTCATCATCTTGAAAACCTCTATTCAGTCACATCTTAACTTTCTCTGTTCCTGTTGTTTTTTTTCTGAAACCCGCCCAATGCACCAAAATCCTTCTGAATTTAGGATGGTCCAAATTGTACAAAGATTCGAATGACACTCCTAAATAAATTGAAAAACCTAATGAGATACATCCAAAAGTTTTGATTAATTTAATTTATAACACCTTCATGTTGACTGAAAGCGTTTGTTGAACTATCACTGATCACACACAGATCTCTTCCTAATCTGCCTGTGCAAGTTGACAGTTCTTTTTTGCCTCATACACAGATTTTTGTCCTTTCCCGTTCCAATATGTGTCACCTTCGATTTCAATTTTAAGCCCAGAATTTGGGGTCGGAGGCTTCCCGCAGGCGAATGCCTCCAACCGCAAAAGTTTTCTACGAAAGTACCGGGTGGTCCCGGAGGTTTGGAGACTTCTGGCCCTGGGCCATTATGCAAAGGCCTTTGCAGATCCCCATGTATCCCTGCAACGTATGGGCTTCGTACACATCACTGGGATCACATGGGCCGGCCCAACCTATCAGAATAGGGGGATCCCCATTCATACTGACGATGAAACCAATCACCGTAAGTATGAATGAGAATACGCTCAAAAACACACAAGCACTTAAGATACATTTTTTTTGAAACATCACATATTTAAAATTAATCAAAATGTCATTTAATGAATTATTTAAAACAAAAATTAAATTTTTTGAAAAATAAATTTACATATTTTAAAGAATCTAAAAATAAACTTACCTGATTTAATAGGATTTTAAATGTTTAAATTATTGAAAAAAATTTATTATTCTGTGCTTTACAAGACATACGCTGATAAAAGCAAGCCTTATATGCCTGCTTTTATCATTCATAAGAATTTGAAGTACATCACATTACTGGAAGTGTACTATAAACCCCCAAACAGTCAGAGGGAGATAGAAGAACAAATATGTGAGCAAATTGCTGCAAAGTGCAAAAACTATTGAGCTGTCATAGTGGGGCATTTCAACTACCCTAATATTAACTTGGAAAAAAGTAGTGTGAATGGTACAGAGGGTGCGGAATTCGTAAAATGCATTCAGGAGAACTTCTTTAGCCTGTATGTAACAAGCCCAACAAGGGAGGGGGCAGTTCTGGACTTGGTTTTGGAGAATGAAGAGGGGCAGGTGGAAGGGGTTTCAGTGGGAGAGTATTTTGGTGCTAGTGATCATAATTCAGCAAGATTTAGGGTAGTTATGGAAAAGGACAAAGGAGGACCAGGAAACAAAGTTCTTAATTTGGGTAAAGCCAATTTGGCTGAGCTGAGATGCGATTTAGCCAAAGTGGAATGGAAACGGCTACTTGATGGTAAATCAGTGTCAGAGCAGTGGGAGGCATTCAAGGAGGAGATCCTGAGGGTACAGAGCAAGTATGTTCCCTTAAAGAAAAATGGTGGGGCTAAAAACATTTAGAGCACCCTGGATGTCAAGGGATATACAGGATAAGATAAAGAAAAAAAGGGAAGCTTATGACAGATACTGAGAAGTCAATACTGCAGAAACTCTAGAAGAGGTGCTGGGAGCAATTAAAAAAGATATCAGGAAAGCAAAGAGAGAGCATGTGAGAATGTTGGCAAGTAAAATCAGGGAAAACCCAAAGATATTATATAAATACATTGAGCAAGAGGCCCAGCGTGTCGGAGAGGCGGGAGTGTGAGCTGCAGGGAGTCCGGGGACGTCGGTGAGGCCTACAAAAGACCCAGCGCGTCAGAGAGGCGGGAGTGCAAGCAGCAGGGAGTCCGGGAATGTCGGTGAGGCCTACAAGAGGCCAAGCTGGTGCAGCTGCAGCAGGGAGGGAAGCCAAAAAAGTGGAAAGAAATCGAAAGGTGACGTCACAGCCAAGGGGGTAAGTAATTGGCTGGTGATTGGTAAGTAGTTTTTCTTTTTCTTTTCTTTTCTTTATCAGTAAGTAACCTTTTAGCCTTGTTGTTGCCAAACTAAGTTTATCTATGGGTTAAGTCATGGCAGGAGAGCTCAGACACGTGTTATGCTCCTCCTGTACTATGTGGGAAGTCAGGGACGCTTCCGGTGTTCCTGACGACTACGTATGCGGGAAGTGTGTCCGGCTGCAGCTCCTGACAGACCGCACTGCGGCGCTGAAGCTGTGGGTGGGGATTCACTCTGGAGCATACACGATGCTGAGAATGACGTGAATAGCACATTTAGTGAGTTGGTCTTACCGCAGGAAAAGGGTACACAGCTAGATAGGGAATGGGTGACCAACAGGAAGAGCAGTGCAAGGAAGGTGGTGCAGGGGTCCCCTGGAGTCATCCCCCTGCAAAACAGATACACCGCTTTGGGTACTGTTGGGGGGGATGACTCATCAGGGGAGGGCAGCAGCAGCCAAGTTCATGGCACCATGGGTGGCTCTGCTGCACAGGTTAGGAAAAAGAGTGGGAGAGCTATAGTGATAGGGGATTCAATTGCAAGGGGAATAGATAGACGTTTCTGCGGCCGCAACCGAGACTCCAGGATGGTATGTTGCCTCCCTGGTGCAAGGGTCAAGGGTGTCTTGGAGCAGGTGCAGGGCATTCTGAAAAGGGAGGGTGAACAGCCAGTTGTCGTGGTGCATATAGGTACCAACGATATAGGTAAAAAAAAAGGGATGAGTTCCTACAAGACGAATTTCGGGAGCTAGGAGCTAAATTAAAAAGTAGGACCTCAAAAGTAGTAATCTCAGGATTGCTACCAGTGCCACGTGCTAGTCAGAGCAGGAATCACAGGATAAGCTCAGATGAATACGTGGCTTGAGGAGTGGTGCAGCAGGGAGGGATTCAAATTCCTGGGACATTGGAACCGGTTCTGGGGGAGGTGGGACCAGTACAAACCGGACAGTCTACACCTGGACAGGACCGGAACCAATGTCCTCGGGGGAATGTTTGCTAGTGCTGTTTGGAGAGGAGTTAAACTAATATGGCAGGGGGATGGGAACCTATGCAGGGAGACAGAGGGAAGTAGAATGGGGGCAGAAGCAAAATATAGAAAGAAGAAAAGTAAAAGTGGAGGGCAAAGAAACCTAAGGCAAAAAGCAAAAAGGACCACATTGCAACAAAATTCTAAAGGGGCAAAGTGTGTTAGAAAGACAAGCCTGAAGGCTCTGTGCCTCAATGTGAGGAGTATTCAGAATAATTTGGACGAATTAACTGCGCAGACAGCAGTTAACGGTTGTGATGTAATTGGCATCATGGAGACATGGCTCCAGGGTGACCAAGGCTGGGAACTCAACATCCAGGGGTATTCAACATTTAGGAAGGATAGACAGAAAGGAAAAGGAGGCGGGGTGGCATTACTGGTGAAAGAGGAAATTAATGCAATAGTAAGAAAGGACATTAGCTTGGTTGATGTGGAATCGTTATGGGTGGAGCTGCGGAATACCAAAGGTCAGAAAACGCTAGTGGGAGTTGTGTACAGACCACCGAACAGTAGTAGTAAGATTGGGGACAGCATCAAACAAGAAATTAGGGATGCATGCAATAAAGGTACAGCAGTTATATGTAGAATATGTTTATTCTACATATTGATTGGGCTAACCAAACTGGTAGCAATGCGGTGGAGGAGGATTTCCTGGAGTGTATTAGGGATGGTTTTCGAGACCAATATGTCGAGGAACCAACTCGGGAGTTGACCATCCTAGACTGGGTGATGTGTAATGAGAAAGGACTAATTAGCAATCTTGTTGTGCGAGACTCCTTGGGGAAGAGTGACCATAATATGGTAGAATTCTTTATTAGGATGGAGAGTGGCACAGTTAATTCAGAAACTAGGGTCCTGAACTTAAAGAAAGGTAACTTCGATGGTTTGAGGCGTGAATTGGCTAGAGTAGACTGACAAATGATATTTAAAGGGTTGATGGTGGGTATGCAATGGCAAACATTTATAGATCACATGGATGAACTTCAGCAATTATACATCCCTGTCTGGAGTAAAAATAAAAGGGGGAAGGTGGCTCAACCATGGCTAACAAGGGAAATTAAGGATAGTGTTAAATCCAAGGAAGAGGCATATAAATTGGCCAGAAAAAGCAGCAGACCTGAGGACTGGGAGAAATTTAGAATTCAGCAGAGGAGGACAAAGGGTTTAATTAAGAGGGGGAAAATAGAGTACGAGAAGAAGCTTGCCGGGAACATAAAAACTGACTGCAAAAGCTTCTATAGATATGTGAAGAGAAAAAGATTAGTGAAGACAAACGTAGGTCCCTTACAGTCGGATTCAGGTGAATTTATAATGGGGAACAAAGAAATGGCAGACCAATTGAACATATACTTTGGTTCTGTCTTCACGAAGGAAGACACAAATAACCTTCTGGAAGTACTAGGGGACCGAGGGTCTAGTGAGAAGGAGGAACTAAAGGATATCCTTATTAGGCGGGAAATTGTGTTGGGGAAATTGATGGGATTGAAGGCCGATAAATCCCCGAGGCCTGATAGTCTGCATCCCAGAGTACTTAAGGAAGTGGGCCTAGAAATAGTGGATGCATTGGTGATCATTTTCCAACAGTCTATCGACTCGGGATCAGTTCCTATGGACTGGAGGGTAGCTAATATAACACCACTTTTTAAAAAGGGAGGGAGAGAGAAAGCGGGTAATTATAGACCGGTTACCCTGACATCAATGGTGGGGAAAACGTTGGAATCAATTATTAAGGATGAAATAGCACGCATTTGGAAAGCAGTGACAGGATCGGTCCAAGTCAGCATGGATTTATGAAAGGGAAATCATGCTTGACAAATCTTCTGGAACTTTTTGAGGATGTAACTAGTAGAGTGGACAAGGGAGAACCAGTGGATGTAGTGTATTTGGACTTTCAAAGGGCTTTTGACAAGGTCCCACACAAGAGATTGGTGTGCAAAATCAAAGCACATGGTATTGGGGGTAATGTACTGACGTGGATAGAGAACTGGTTGGCAGACAGGAGGCAGAGAGTCGGGATAAACGGGTCCTTTTTAGAATGGCAGGCAGTGACTAGTGGAGTTCTTTACAATATACATCAATGATTTGGATGAAGGATTGCATGTAATATCTCCAAGTTTGCAGATGACACTAAACTGGGTGATGGTGTGAGCTGTGAGGGGGACGCTAAGAGGCTGCAGGGTGACTTAGACAGGCTAGGTGAGTGGGCAAATGCATGGTAGATGCAGTATAATGTGGATAAATGTGAAGTTATCCACTTTGGGGGCAAAAACACGAAGACAGAATATTATCTGAATGGTGGCAGATTAGGAAAAGGGGAGGTGCAACGAGATCTGGGTGTCATGGTGCATCAGTCATTGAAAGTTGGCATACAGGTACAGCAGGCGGTAAAGAAGGCAAATGGTATGTTGGTCTTCATAGCTAGGGGATTTGAGTATAGGAGCAGAGAGGTCTTACTGCAGTTGTACAGGGCCTTGATGAGGCCTCACCTGGAATATTGTGTTCAGTTTTGGTCTCCTAATCTGAGGAAGGACATTCTTGTTATTGAGGGAGTGCAGCGAAGGTTCACCAGACTGATTCCCGGATGGCTGGACTGACATATGAGGAGAGACTGGATCAACTGGGCCTTTATCATTGGAGTTTAGAAGGATGAGAGGGGATCTCATAGAAACATACAAGATTCTGACGGGAAGGGACAGGTTAGATGCGGGTAGGTTGGGGGTATGATTAAGAAGTTTGCAGATGACACTAAAATAGGCTGTGTGGTTAATAATGAAGAAGAAAGCTGTGGACTGCAGGAAGGTATCAATGTACTGGTCAGATGGGCAGAACAGTGGCAAATGGAATTCAATCCAGAGACGTGTGAGGTATTGCATTTGGCGGAGGTCTAACAAGGCAAGGAAATACACATTAAATGGTATGACACTGAAAAGTGTAGAGGAACAAAGGGACCTTGGAGTGCAGGTCCACAGATCCCTAAAGGTAGCAGGCCAGGTAGATAAGTTGGTTAAGAAGCATATGGGATACTTGCCTTTATTAGTCAAGGCATGGAATACAAGAGCAAGGACGTTATGCTTGAACTGTATAAAACACTGGTTCGACCACAGCTGGAGCACTGTGTGCAGTTCTGGTCACCACATTACAGGAAGGATGTGATTGCACTAGAAAGGGTGTGGAGTTGCTTTACAAGAATGTTGCCTGGACTGGAGAATTTTGGCTATGAGGAAAGATTGGAGATGCTGGGTCTGTTTTCTTTGGAACAGAGGAGGCTGAGGGGAGGCCTGATTAAGATGTATAAAATGATGAGCGGCCTGGATCGAGTGGATGGGAAGGACCTGTTTCCCCTGGCGGATTGGTCAACAACCAGGGGGCACAGATTTAAAGTAATTGGGGGGAGGTTTAGATGAGATATGAGGGGAAATGTCTTCACCCAGAGGGTGCTGGGGGTCTGGAACTCACTGTCTGAAAGGGTGGTAGAGGCAGAAACCCTCACCATATTTAAAAAGTACCTGGATGTGCACTTGAAGTGCCATAACCTAGAGGGCTATGGACCAAGAGCTGGAAAGTGGGATTAGGCTGGATAGCTCTTGGTCAGCCGGCGCAGACACAATGGGCTGAAATGGCCTCCTTCCGTGCTGCAAATTTCTATGATTCTATGATGTTCGCTGGGCAGGAGTTGGGCAAATAGCCCAAATCTCCGCCCGCTGAAGCCCTTTAGTTTTGGAGGCGTGCGATCTGTCCAGAGAATTCTTGACAGTTTGCATGTTCTGGATTTAGGCACGCAGCTAAACCGAAACTTGCGGGGACCCCACAGGCGCGTGGCAACCTCGTATGTCCCCGTGGGGAGCGCGAATTCAGGCCCAATATGCATCCGCCTTTCTGATTAATATGCAGAATGTGCTTAATTCAAACTTTAATATCAGTTTGCGCTAGTGAAACAATGAAAATAAATTCACATAGGATTGATTCTCATTGTCAAATAATGTTGGCCAGGACACTAGCAGAGGTCCCCTGCTGTTCTTTGAAAAAATTCCACAGAATCCTTTACGCCCACCTGAGCAGGCAGACGGGACTTTGGTTAAACGTCTTATCGGAAATCCAACAATGCAGTGGTCCCTCAGTACTGCACTCTAGTGTCAGCCTAGATTATGTGCTCAAGTCTTAGATGGGCCCTGAACCCATGACCTTCTGACTCAAAGATGGCGACCAGCTGAGCCAAGCGACACTAAATAAGTGGGCCACTTAATTTATGGAGAGAGAATTCTTTCTACGTTTCTGTTCATTTTTTTCCCTCTGATAGTTGATGCATCTGAGACAGCAGATGGTCAAACCAGTTGTCAGGCCTTCACTAATGTTGCTGAAAACTGGCCATTAGTTAGTGTCTGAGCATGGCCTGGAAGCACATTACAACAGTGACTGATGCGACATGATGGGATTATCTACACTACTAGCCTTACTTTCACATACACACCAGAGCCTGGACCAAGACCACACTGCAGCGCTGCTGGAGCCATCCTGAGAGCTTTGGAATATCCTGGGGTTGTGAAAGGAGCTATAGAAATGAAAGTTCTTTCTGTCTTTTCTTCTTAGCTTTTCCTCATGTTCTTCCTGGTGAAGCTGAGATCAAAAATTTATACTGGGCAACACATCCATCTGCCACCATACTGTGGTACGACATATTGGTGTTTCAATACAATGCACCACTATGATGTCTTCATGAAGGGAATGAATTATTGCCATTCAAGGTAATATCATAGGGTAACGTATAAAGACAGCATTCAAATAAATAAAATATATAAATATCAGATTCCTCATTCTATACGAGAGTTGCTGATGCTTTAATGAGCTTCAGACTCGCAAATTCCAATGCTCTCCTCGCTGATCTTCCACCTTCCACCCTCCATAAATTGAGCTCATCCAAAACTCGACTGACCAATTCCTAACATGCACCAAAACCTGTTCACCCATCACCCATGTGCTCGCTGACCTACTTTGGTTCCTGGTCCATCAAATTTTAAATTCTTATCTTGGTGTTCAAATCCCTCCATGGCTTCACCTCCCGAATCTATATAACCATCTCCAGCCCTCCGAGATCTCTGCGTTCCTACAATTATGGCCTCTTGCACTTCCCCGACCTCTTTTGCTCCACCATTGGTGGCCTTGCCTTCAGCTGCCAAGACCCTAAGCTCTGGAATTCCCTCCCTAAACCTCTCCGCCTCTTTACCTCTCTCTCTCCTCCTTAAAGATGCTCCTTAAAACCTACCACTTTGACCAAGCTCTTGGTCACCTGTCCTAATGTCTCGGTGTCAATTGTTTTTTTTCTGATAACGCTCCTGGAAGTGCCTTCAGGTGTTTTTTACTGTGTTAAAGGCACTATATAAATGAAAGTTGTTCTTGTTTGCACTTAATTATAAAACAAATCGTGAAGCTCTAAGTATATCCCAAATTTGTAGGTAAAGGAACAAGCTAAAAGCCTGTGGCTGTTGTTCAGAGAAGGTTCATTAGGTTGATTCCGGAGATGAGGGGGTTGGCTTATGAGGAAAGGTTGAGTAGGTTGGGCCTATACACATTGGAATTCAGAATAATGAGAGGTGATCTTATCGAAATGTATAAGATTATGAGGGGGCTTGACAAGGTGGATGCAGAGAGGACGTTTCCACTGATGGGGGAGACTAGAACTAGGGGGCATAATCTTAGAATAAGGGGCCACCCATTTAAAACTGAGATGAGGAGGAACTTCTTTTCTCAGAGGGTTGTAAATCTGTGGAATTCGCTGTCTATGAGAGCTGTGGAAGCTGGGACATTGAATACATTTAAGACAGAAATAGACAGTTTCTTAAATGATAAGGGAATAAGGGGTTATGGGGAGCGGGCAGGAAAGTGGACCTGAGTCCATGATCGGATCAACCATGATCGTATTAAATGGCGGAGCAGGCTCGAGGAGCTGTATGGCCTACTCCTGCTCCTATTTCTTTTGTTCTTATGTTAGTTAAAGGGCACAGGGAGAGTGGTGCAATGCCAACTCCATACAGTAACAGCTAAATTGATCACATGTGATCAATTCTAGGTGATGGTCACTATATATGGATCAAGGCAGAGCTAGCTTTCTGCATAAATACAAATTCCATTCTGTGCTGAGGTGCACAAAGGCTTTTTCAATTCATTCTCGGGATCTAGGCATCACTGGCAAGGCCGGCATTTATTGTCCATCCCTAGTTTGATGCAACTGAGTGACCCAGTGGCTTGCTATGCCACTTTGGTTCAGTTAAGAGTCACTCACATAGGAACATAGCAACATATGGTGAGGAACCCACATATAAGGTCAGGGGTCCAATTGCCTTCTATGAAAGGATATTGGTCAACCAATTAGGTTTATTGTGACTATCTAACAGCTTCACTTTAAGCAGCACCAGATTTTTTTTTGAACTGAATACAAATCCTCAAAGTGCCAGTAGCTGGGATTTGAACTCAGATTTTCTGGATTACTATTCCAGTAACATAACCACTAGGCTACCCTAACTGGAAGGGTTAAAATGACTGTTCACTGCAGCGTGTATGGCTTTCCAGAAGGCGGGCTTTATCTTACGAGAAGGTGACATCAATTTGATGGTGTGAACAACGCCCACCTCTGGATCATTCAACCTGCAAATGGGACTGTCAGAATTCCTTTCTTATTAATCCCATGTAATTCAAAGACTAATGGATCATTTAATGCTGCAGTCTGTGAAACCGAGAGCGAGACGGGGGCTGAACCACAGCAAGTGTGGGAAGCGGGATGGTCCAGGATGAAATGAAATGAATGCGGAAACTCATTACAGACTTTTGAACTGATGCTGTGCTGTTGGGGGGAGAGCTTTAAAAGATTACTCCTATCACTTTATGTAAGTTTATGCCGTTCTGTGTAAGTCCAACTTGCTTAATTTCTGTAAATAGTTAGTTGATTTTGAATCTGAGCCCAGCACAACTGGTTAAGTTGATATAGTTGAAGGGAAATAACAGCAGTGGGTACTCATGATCTAGGATTATGCGGGGGTAAAAAAGACTTGTATTTATACAGTGCCTTTCATAACCTCAGGACATTCCAAAGCACTTTCCAGCCAATGAAACACTTTTGAAGTGTAGCCACTGTTGTAATGTAGGAAACGCGGCAGCCAATTTGCGCACAGCAGGATCCCACAAACAGCAATGTGATAATGACCAGATAATCTGTTTTAGCGATGTTGGTTGAAGGATACATGTTGGCCAGGGCACCAAGGAGAGCATCCCTGCTCATCTTCCATATAGTGCCGTGGTATCTTTTACATGCACCAAAGAGGCCTCGGTTTAACATCTTATCGGAAGGACAGCACCTCCGACAGTGCAGCACTCCTTCAGCACTGCACTGGAAGCGTGAGCCTAGATTTATGTGCTCAAGTCCCTGGAGTGGGATTTGAACCCACAACCTTCTGACTCAGAGGCAAGAGTGCCAGCAACAGAGCCACAGAGGACACCTGCAGCTAAATGGTATATACTTTAATGCAAGGAGTATAGCGAATAAGGCGGATGAGCTAAGAGCGCAGGTCGACACTTGGGAGTATGACATTATAGCCATTACAAAAACATGGCTGAAAGAGGGGCAGGTTTGGCAGATTAATATTCCTGGCTACAGGATTTTTAGACAAGATAGAGAGGGGGGTAAAAAGGCAGGGGGGGGGGGAGGTTGCGGTACTGATTAAAGAAACTATTACAGCGGTGAGGAGGGATGATATGTTAAAGGGATCATCAAATGAGGCCACATGGGTCGAATTGAAAAATAAAAAAAGGCCGATCACACTGCTGGGCATGTATTATAGACCCCCAAACTGTGGGAGGGAGATAGAGCAGCAAATATGTAGGCAATTTGCTGTGAAGTCCAAAAACCATAGGGTAGTAATTGTAGGATTTAAACTATCTAAATATTGATTGGGACAAATATAGTGTGAAGGGTATAGAGGGTGCGGAATTCTTGAAATGCATTCAAGAGAACTTTTTTAGTCAGTATGTAGCAAGTCCAACACGAGAGGGGGCGGTCTTGGATTTAATTTTGGGGGATGAAGCTGGGCAGGTTGAAGGGGTATGAGTGGGGGAGCACTTGGGTGCCAGTGACCATCATTCAGTCAGATTCAAGTTGGTTATGGATAAGGACAAGGATAGGCCTGGAATAAAAGTCCCAAATTGGGGAAAAGGCTAATTTTGCCAAGTTAAGGAATGATTTGGCCATAGTGGATTAGAAACAGCTACTTGTGGGGTAAATCAGTGGCGGAACAATGGGAGGCATTCAAGGAGGAGATCTGGAAAGCTTAGGCCAAACATGTGCCCTTAAAGAAAAAGGTTGGGAATAATAATTCTAGAGCCCCCTGGATGTCTAGGGACCTACAGGGGAGGATTTAAAAAAAAAGGGACACATATGTCATATACCAATGGCTAAATACTGTAGAATCTTTAGAGAAATATAGAAAGTTAAGAGGCAAAATGAAAAAGGATATTAGGAATGCTAAGAGAGAGCACGAGAAATTCTTGGCTCGTAAAATTAAGGAAAACCCTAATAACTATATTAAGAGTAAGAGGGTAACTAAAGAAAGGGTAGGGCCTATTAGAGACCATGAGGGTAATCTTTGTGTGGAGGCAGAAGATATTGGGAGGGTTCTTAACAAATACTTTGCATCTGTTTTCTCAAAGGAAAGGGGCAATGCAGATACTGCTATCGAGGAGGAGTGTGATATTCTGGATGAAATAAATATAGTGAGAGAGGAAGTATGAAGGGATTCAGCAACTTTGAAAGTAGATAAGTCCCCAGGTCCGGATGAAATGCATCCCAGGCTGTTGAGCGAAGTAAAAGAGGAAATAGCAGAGATCTTGACCATCATTTTCCAGTCCTCTTTGGATCTGGGCATGGTGCCAGAGGATTGGAGGACTGCTAAGAAGGGAGAAAGGGATAGGCTGAATAATTACAGGCCTGTCAGCCTAACCTCAGTGGTGGGAAAATTATTGGAAAAAATCCTGAAAAACAGGATAAATCTACATTTGGAAAGGCAAGGATTAATTAGGGACAGTCAGCACGGATTTGTTAAGGGAAGATCATGTTTGACTAACCTGATTGAATTATTTGAGGAGGTAACCAAGAGGGTCGATGAGGGGAGTGCATACGATGTAGTTTATATGGACTTTAGCAAAGCTTTTGATAAGGTCCACATGGTAAACTGGTCACGAAGGTTAAAACCCATGGGATCCAGGGCAAAGTGACAAATTGGATCCAAAATTGGCTTGGAGGTAGGAAACAAAGGGTAATGATTGATGGATGTTTTTGTGAATGGAAGGGTATTTCCAGTGGCATTCCGCAGAGTTCAGTACTGGGTCCCTTGCTTTTTGTGGTATATATTAACGATTTAGATTTGAATATAGGGGATATGATTAAGAACTTTGCAGACGACACTAAAATTGGCTGTGTGGTTGATAATGAAGAGGAAAGTCATGGGCTGCAGGAGGATATCAAATCTACTGGTCAGGTGGGCAGAGCAGTGGCAAATGGAAGTTAATTCAGAGAAGTGTGAGATGGTGCACTTTTGGAGGGCTAATAAGGAAAGGGTATACACATTAAGCGGTAGGCCACTATTGGAATGCCTGCCTTTATTGGCCAAGGCATAAACTATAAGAGCAGGGAGATTATACTTAAATTGTATAATACTTTGGTTAGGCCATAGCTGGAGTACTGCGTGCAGTTCTGGTCGCCGTATTATAGGAAGAGCGTGATTGTACTAAAAAGGGTGCAGAGGAGTTTTATTAGGATGCTACCTGGAATGGAGAATCTTAGCTATGAGGAGAGTTTGGATAGGCTGGGTTTGTTCTCATTGGAACAGAGGAGGTTGAGAGGAGACCTCATTGAGGTGTACAAAATTTGAAGGGCCTGGACATAGTGGATAGTAAGGGTCTATTTCCATTGGTGGAGGGGTCTATTACAAGGGGGCATAGTTTTAAGGTGGTTGGTGGAAGGTTTAGAGGGGATTTGAGGGGGGGGCTTCTTTATGCCGAGGGTTGTGGGGATCTGGAACTCGCTGCCTGGAAGAGTGGTGGATGCAGAAACCCTCACCATTTTTAAGAGATGGTTGGATGGGCACTTAAAGTGCCATAACCTGCAGGGTTACGGATTTAGAGCTGGTAATTGGGATTAGACTGGATGACCTTTTGTTGGACGGCGCAATGGTAAGTACTGCAGGGAATTGAATACGGCCAGGGGGATCTCCTGGACTGGTTTCGATCGCCTGGATGGGTCGGAGAGGAATTTTCCCAGATTTCTTTCTCCCTAAATTGGCCTGGGATTTTGTCTGTTTTTTTGTCTCTCCCAGGAGATCACGTGGCTCTGGTTGGGGAGGAGTGTAGAATGTTTCAGTATAGGGGGTGTCGCAGTTGTGTGAGGCGGACTGGTTGGGCTGGGTGCTCTTTGCCTTTTTGTCATTGTTCATCTGTTTATATGTAACCTTCAGGGCTGCTGACCAAGGGCCGTGCGGCTCTTTGTCGGCCGGCGTGGACACGATGGGCCGAAATGGCCTCCTTCTGCACTGTATGTTTCTATGTTTCTATGTTTCTAAATCTTAAATGTCACTGCAGTGGCAGAGTAACATAGGTATGTAGAGGACATGAGGTGCACTTATTGGAAGTGTGATGAGACTGCTGTAATGGGAAGAATAGGGAGCTATGACAAGTCTTCATTTGCTACTGTGAATGAGATCTTAGTGATCAGCACCTGCATAGATTTTGGAGGTGCAATGAATGTCTCAAACTGGCATTGGTGGTGATTTGTTACGCCAATTTTAATTTGTGAATTATGCTCTGCGCATTGGATTTGTGTGCCCTTTTTGCATTTCTTTGGTGTCAGCTGTGGCTTATGAGCCAGCACTCTTGCCTTCTGAGTGAGATGGTTGTGGGTTCAAGTCCCACTTTAGCGACTTGAGCACAAAATCTAAGCTGACACTCCAGTGCAGTACTGAGGGAGTGCCGCACTGTCGGAGGTGCAGTCTTTCGGTTGAGACCTTAAATCAAGGCCCCGTCTGCTCTACCAGGTGGACGTAAAACACCCCATGGCTCTATTTCAAAGAGCAGGGGAGCTCTCCCCGGTGTCCTGGCCAACATTTACATCTCAACCAACAGCCCTGAAAAAGACGATCTGGCCACTGATTTCATTGCTGTTTGCAGGGGCTTGCTGTGTGCAAATTGGCTGCCACCTTTCCTACATTACAGCAGTGTCTAAGCTTCAAAAAGTATTTAATTGGCTGTAAAGTGCTTTGGGAGGCCCCGAGGCCGTTTTCTTTTCAGAGTTTCCTTCCTGTGGGTAGTTTCTCATTCTAGTTTACAAGGTGCCCTCCGCTCTTTTTTTTTGCATCGTTGCTGTCTAATATGGCTTGGGTTGACCGAGGTGCTTGTCATTTTGTTGTGATGGCGCACCTTTTTGAACCTCCTCATCCATTCTGCTGCTGGCGGTTAATTGGCTTCATTAAGTGAGCTTATGGCTGCGCACGTGCAGAATGATTAAGCAGTCATAATGCCCGTTTAACGGCAGAGACATCTATTAACATTAGTTAACTTAGGCTGTCAAAATACCCGCTTGAAATGTCCAGTAATTAGTCCTGCTTGGGGCAGCAGTTCATGTCTGCACATGTCACCTGGAAAGGGCAGTAATTTAGTCATTACCAACTCACTCACAGTGCACAGCAGAGCGGAAGGTCACGAGGCAATAGGCACATTGGATATCAACAGCTATATACATTTGTGGTGTCTGTAAACTCTACCCGGTTATGACAGGCAGCAGTAAAACATGTCAGGCTTTGTGGCCGGGGCACTGATACTTCTGCTTATAAAACAACGTAAAATCGAACGCTATTTCACACTGTTCCAGGCCAACAGCCCTATCAATAATGACAGCATACATAAATCTTCCCGAAGAATACATCCACATTAAAAGCTTCTGTTTTTTTTATGCTGTACTTACGCTTTCAAATGAATTAAAGTACAAATTCCTTCGTTCAGGTTTGAAATGAAGCTGTGCATGCGTGTGTTCGTAGACTCATACAGCACAGAAGCAGGCCATTCGGCCCATCGTGCCTGTGCTGGCTCTCTGACCGAGGCTACCAATTAGTCCCACTCCCCCTGCTCTTTCCCCCAAAGCTCCTACAAATTTTTCCATTTTCTGTATTTATCCAAATCCCTTTTGATAGCTAATATTGAATCTGCTTCCACCACCCTTTCAGGCAGTGCATTCCAGATAGTAACAACTCACTGTGTAAAAAAAAAAAAAAAATTCTCCTTATCTCTCCCCTGACTTTTTTGCCAATTATCTTAAATGTGTTTCCTTTGGCTACTGCGTTGGTTTGCGCGTTGTAATGTATTTGCTTCATGGGTTCTTTGCTTAAGAATTCATAGCAACACATTGCTATTAAGAACTAGTTGGTCTATTAACAAAGGTTTAACAATCACACTACACATTACCAGTTTATCCACTTGGCTCACAACTGCATACCTCATCATGGAAGACCTAGACCCAACTGGCTGGGGTTTTATTGAGTCTTGTGAACATCACGTGACTGGCAAAACCACAATGCATCAGCTCTACAAACCTGTGAGCATACTCACAGGGGCATACATTACACGCGTGAATGGCCCACTATTTTCAAAAAATGTTAAAGGCCTTTTTTAAGATAATAGTCAGATGCATTGCACACAATCACAGCAGGGGGCCCGATACTGCAAGTGGCCAGCTCTTCTTAAAGGCAGCCTGCACCTCTTAAAGGGAGGTGCAGTGTGGCTGCAAGATGTGGTGGGAGTTTTTCAAAAAGCAATCAGGGCTGTGATACTTTGAGCAATGGCTGACCGTGCGAGAGAGCGAACACCAAGATTGGAATAGCCGGAGAGAAGGAGAGATGTCCTGCCTCCACAGGGGTGCAGGAGGCCCTCCAGACATATGCTCAGGAGGCAGTGGGAAAAAGTTACAGCAGAGGTCAATACCAGGAGTGTTGCTCCAAGGCCACGGATGCAGTGCAGGAAGAAATTTAATGCTCTCACACGAGTTGTCAAGATCAGCGAGTTCATCTTTAAATCGCATTTCCTACCAACTGCATCACTAACCTGCTCAATTCACTACATCCAGTCACTCATCTACCATCAGTCTCTATCAATCAAAACTCAACCCGAAAATTCATATGCTTTGTCTCACATTCACACACTCAGCACTGATGCAAGCCTCACTCCCACAACTCACAGCTTGCACACACTGGCAGCTATTCAACCATGACAGTCACATCACCCATACAGATTGCACCACATTCACTGACATGCCTCCCTCTATCTTGCAGGGCAAGGTGGCACACAACCGAATATAGCAGGAATTAACCTGGGTCGGACAAGCGCGCCTGTATGCTTTAACCCCCATTAGAGACAATGTTGGCCATCATGGGAAGGGGCATCACTGAGGCCATGGCCAATGGCAGGGCTGAAACCATCGAAGATGACGGTATCTTCATACCTAATCCTCCTTCTCCCTCATCCCACAATCTCTTCTGATTTACAAGCTGCAGATAGTGTAAGCACGTACTTCCTACTTTCACCCTCCCCTCACCACAACCCAACCCTTGTGCTTTTTTCATTTCAGATACCCAAGAACTGGAACCTTCTCAGTCTGTGGAGGAAGAGGAAGAAGACAGTGAAGACGTACAGGCACCATCACTCGATCTTACAATCGCAGCCATGAGCTCAGTTCCTGACACTACGTGTAATTTGGAGGATAGCATAGAGGCGGGATCCGCATGTGGGATGAGGGAAAAGCGGGATGAAAGGAGGAGGATTAGGTATGAGGATACCGTCAGCGTCAGTTGCTAGAACCCTCGTCTCGGAGTCAGAAGGTTGTGGGTTCAAGTCCCACTCCAGGAACTTGAGCGCAAAAATCTAGGCTGACACTCCAGTGCAGTGCTGAGGGAGTGCTGCATTGTCGGAGGTGTCGTCTTTCAGATGAGCCGTTAAACCGAGGCCCCGTCTGCTCTCTCAGGTGCTAGGAGGCCACGTAGCGCCTAAAAAACGGGCGCTACAGAGACCAATTTCTCACCCCAGCACCTTTAATGTAGTAAAATATCATCCCAAGGCATTGCAGAGGAGCGTTTTCAAACAGAATTTGACATTGAGCCACATAAGGAGTTATTCAGGTTCAAGGCTGCTGATGCGTTTGTTACGAGTGTCACACTTTCATCCAGCACATTGTGATGATATGGAGGTTGCAAAAGCCATGATGAATTAAGAGGACAAAAATTCAATCGTGGCCAAAGTATTGCTGAGAGTGCCGGGGTATATTTCTCTGGCACCGAAACAGGGGGTGAGGAGCCGAGTGAGCTTTGTGGTTTGCTGGCGGAGCGATGGGCTAAACTGGCCTCGTTAAATATGAACAGCCAGCTCCCAGCTTTGATCAGGCTCATCATCAGGAGGGAGCTCATTATCAGTGACAGGTGAGGAACAGCACGTAGCTGCAGCTCTTAAAGGATGCAGTGACTATCGAAAGGGGATGTTTGAATCTGGACATGCAAGGACCTGAAGGAGGTTGTGCAAGGCTTCTGAGCAGCTCAATTTTCAGATACAGTTTTTAAAATCTCCGGGGAGGCCTGTACTAATAATACAAAGAACACGACATTTCTGCTGCTGAAACTCTTATCCATGCCTTAGTTACCTCTCGACTTGACTACTCCAACGCACTCCTGGCTGGCATCCCACATTCTGTGTTAGGTATGGAACGACGCCACAAGACTGAGTACTGTGAGCTAAAACTGATGTGACCTTAGTCTCTTTAATATGACTCCAGAGTGCCTAAGCAGCATGGCAGACAACCTTTTATACTCCCTTGCACGAGGTGTGCAGGTGACCCTTGGGCCTCCAATAGTTGCGCCCTCTGGTGGCAAGTCTTATACAGTTACAATGTTTACATACATAACATCCTGCACTACATAAGCTTGAGGTCATCCAAAACTCGGCAGCCCGTGTCCTAACTTGCACCAAGTCCCGCTCACCATCACCCCTGTGCCCGCTGACCTACATTGGCTCCCGGTTAATTAATGCCTTGATTTCAAAATTCTCATCCTTGTTTACAAATCCCTCCATGGTCTCACCCTTCCCTATCTCTGTAATCTCACAACACCACAAGATGTCTGTACTCCTCAAATTCTGCCCTCTTGAACATCCCTGATTATAATCGCTCAACCATTAGCGGCCATTCCTTCAGTGCCTGAGCCCTAAACTCTGGAACTCCCTCCCTAAACCTCTCCGCCCCTCTTTCCTCCTTTAAGACGCTCCTTAAAACCTACCTCTTTAACCAAGCTTTTGGTCATCTGCCGTAATTTCTTCTTATGTGGCTCGGTGTCAAATTTATCTTTGTTTTCTAACACTGCTGTAAAGCACTTTGGGATGTTTTACTACATTAAAGGCGCTGTATAAATAAAAGTTGTGGTTGTTGTTGTGAGTTCAAATCCCACCATGGCAGATTGAGAATTTGAAATCAGTTTTTAAAAATCTGGAAATAAGAAGCTGGCATCCGTATAAAGTGACTATGAAGCTGTCGGATTGTCGTAAAAACCCAACTGGTTCACTACTGTCCTTCAAGGACAACTAACTCCCTGTCACCTGCCCAGTTTAGGACTGAGCAGGCTGCCTGGAAAATTATAAGATGTGAAGTGATCACTGAATGTTTTCTTTTTTAAAAATCAATAACTTTAAAAAATAGACACAGGCAAGCAGACACAGACAGCCAGACACAGTCACATACAGGCAATTAGACACAGAGACAAACAGACAGGCAGACACAGACAAATACAGGCAATTAGACTCAGGGAGACAAACAAGCCGGCAGACACACAGAAAGATAGATGGCAACCGACAGAAAGACAGAGGGACTGGACTCAAAACCACAAAGTACAGATTAGATTGATGACAGTTTAAAAAATGTTTTATTAAATGGTGTGAAAATGATCCGTGAAAAAAATGAATTCCTGGCACAGCGACAAAACGACTGAAGCACTTTCGAATTGTGTTATTTTCGGATGCAGCAGCCCAGCCATTGCATTTTAAAAGTGTTAAACTGACTGAAACATCGGCATAGAAATTCAAATGACAGCTAAACTAATCATTCGTACCTGTTCTGAATGGATTAACCCTTCAAGTACTGAATGTATTCTCAACTTTCAATGGTTTTTGGATCTTTTTCCCTTGTAATATTTTGAAGTTTATATTTTCAGCACCAAGTGAATGGCAAGATTCTTCCTTTTCATTGTCAAAACATTCAGAAATTTCCATTTTTTTTTTAAACCCTGCAGACTTGGGATAATAATCACCTTTTCCCTGTTTCGGTGGATGACGTAAATGGTAACGGTCCCATGGAATTATTCAAAGAAGAGCAGGAAGTTCTCCCAATGTCCCTCCAACCAACACCATCCAATTATCAGTTCCTTGGCCATTCAACTCATGTTTATGGGATGTTGCTGGCACAGAATGGTTGCCATGTTTGCCTGCAATAGCAACAGTATAACGGTACTTCAAAGGGAAAGTATTGTGAGCTTGGAGAGATTTGGGGATCAGAAGGAACTATATAAATGCAGGTATTACTTGTTTTATTCAGGGAATGGTAGCGTAGTGGCTACCTTACTGGACCAGAGGTGATGCAGAGACGTGTATTCAAATCCCACCATGGCAGCTGGGGAATGTAAATTCAGTTAATTAAATAAATCTGGAATATAAAGCTAGTGGCCGTTGTCGTAAAAAACCTATCTGGTTCACGAATGTCCTTTAAGGAAGGAAACCTGCCGTCCTTACCCGGTCTGGCCTAAATGTGACACCAGGCCCACAGCAATGTGGTTGACTCTTAACTGCCCTCTGAAATGGTCGAGCGAGCCAGTCAGTTGTTCAATGACAATTCGGGATGGGCAATAAAATGAATTAAAAAAAATTATAAATTTAAACAGATGAATCTAGAAATATTGGCACATGCAGGGGTGACGTTGTACCAACAGTTACATTTGGCCGGGGCGGGGGGGGGTGTAAGTGCGGTTGGAGGCTTCGATCGGACGAACGCCTCCGACATGAAAAAAAACTACGAAAATACCTGGTGGTCCCAGAGGAATGTGGATTCCGGTTGGAGGCCTTCATTTGCTGCACAGCGTACAGAAACATGTCCTCAAGATACCTAAACGTATCCTGGGATCATGTGTGCTTGGACCATCAATCACGATCCAGTGTGGTGTATTTGGACTTCCAGAAGGCATTTGACAAGATGTCACATAAAAGGTTATTGCACAAGATAAAAAGGTCACGGGGTTGGGGGTAATATATTAGCATGGATAGAGGATTGGCTAACTAACAGAGAACAGAGAGTCGGGATAAATGGTTCATTCTCTGGTTGGCAACCAGTAACTAATGGGGTGCCGCAGGGATCAGTGCTGGGACCCCAACTATTTACAATCTACATTAACGACTTGGACGAAGGGACTGAGTGTAACGTAGCCAAGTTTGCTGACGATACAAAGATGGGAGGAAAAGCAATGTGTGAGGAGGACACAAAAAATCTGCAAAAGGACATAGACAGACTAAGTGAGTGGGCAAAAATTTGACAGATGGAGTATAATGTTGGAAAGTGTGAGGTCATGCACTTTGGCAGAAAAAAATCAGAGAGCAAGTTATTATTTAAATGGAGAAAGATTGCAAAGTGCTGCAGTACAGCGGAACCTGGGGTACTTGTGCATGAAACACAAAAGGATAGTATGCAGGTACAGCAAGTGATCAGAAAGGCCGATGGTATCTTGGCCTTTATTGCAAAGGGGATGGAGTATAAAAGCAGGGAAGTCTTGCTACAGTTATACAAGGTATAGGTGAGGCTACACCTGGAATACTGCGTGCAGTTTTGGTTTCCATATTTACGAAAGGATATACTTGCTTTGGAGGCAGTTCAGAGAAGGTTCACTAGGTTGATTCCGGGGATGAGGGGGTTGACTTATGAGGAAAGGTTAAGTAGGTTGGGCCTCTACTCATTGGAATTCAGAAGAATGAGAGGTGATCTTATCGAAACGTATAAGATTATGAGGGGGCTTGATAAGATGGATGCAGAGATGATGTTTCCAGTGATGGGGGAGACTAGAATTAGAGGGTATGACCTTAGAATAAGGGGCCGCCCATTTAAAACAGAGATGAGGAAGAATTTCTTCTCTCAGAGGGTTGTAAATCTGTGGAATTCGCTGCCTCAGAGAGCTGTGGAAGTCGGGACATTGAATACATTTAAGACCGAGATAGACAGTTTCTTAAACGATAAGGGGATAAGGGGTTATGGAGAGCGGGTGGGAAAGTGGAGCTGAGTCCATGATCAGATCAGCCATGATCTTATTGAATGGCGGAGCAGGCTCGAGAGGCCATATGGCCTACTCCTGTTCCTATTTCTTATGTTATGTTCTTAGTCTCATTGATAATAATGGGAGTTTTGTTTTTATGAGCTCCCATTACTATCAATGAGAATAACATTCCAAAAACAAGAAACACAACTCAATAAATAAAAAAATATCTCACATGTTTAAAATTAATTGAAATTGAATGTAATTCAATGTTTTAGAAAAAAATATATTTAAAAATGTTTTATTAATGTGTTTTAATCAGGTTAAAAATAAACTTACCTTAATGGTCAGGGTTTTTAATATAAAAATGAATGATTCAATTTAATTTTTCTATGTTTTAAAACTCTTACGCTGGTAAAAGTAGGCTATACGCCTGCTTTTACCAGGTGTAAGAGTTTGGAGGACATTCGCTGGACAATAGTTGGGCAAATAGCCCAATCTCTGCCACGTGGATGTCGGATGTCCTTTCTGCGGGGATGCGTAGAATCTGTCAAAAGAAATTTTGACAGATTGGAAAAGCTGGTTCTTGGAGCACGTGCATCGTGCCCCGAGAACCGGATTTTGCGAGGCCTCGCCAGGTGCAATTTTTGTCCCAATAACTTTCAGTCTACAATCCACACAAGTATGTAAAGCACTCCCCTATTGTACAGCTGCCCTTTTACACAGAATTTTAGAGCCCGGAATGGGCCATGCAGCCCACCTGGTCTATGCCGATGTTTATGCTCGACATGAGCTTCCTGCAGCCTACTTCACCTAATCCTATCAACATATCCTTTTATTCCTTTTTCCGTCATATGCTTAAAACATCATCATTATGGACGGTCCCTCGAACGAGGATGACTTGCTTCCACAAGAGTTCACAGATGTTTCAATGAAGGACCCGATGTTCCAGTCCTGAACTCCAATTGAGGGGGTAGAAAATGCCTGTGCGTGGATTTTTTTAATGTGTGGTGACCGTTGCATATCAGCCACCACACGGACTTGACAGAGCTAGGCCCTTATCCAGTGCAACTAGTTTAGAATGGAGCATCTTAGAAATTGCAATTCTCGGCATTTAGTTTGCTCCAGTTCTAGTGAGTTAGAATAGTTTCATTTTAAAAGTTTTTTTTCAAAAGGGGGCATGTCCAGCCACTTCTGCCTGTTTTGCAAGTTTAGGCAGCGAAAACTTACTCCAAACGAACTTAGAATGGAGTAAGTGTAGATTTTTGTACGCTCAGAAAAACCTTGCCTGCACTTCAGAAATTAGGTGCAGGGAGCAAGAGCTGGGGTGGTGGGGGGGGGGGGGCGCGGGGGGGAGGAAGGGAAGTTTACAAGCATTAAACACTTCACTTTTACAAATAAAGAGCCATCATCAATAATACATGATAAATAAATCAATAAATCAACCAATAAATCAATCACTATAATGTTTTGAAAATGATTACACCATCCCACACCATAACTATTTTCTGATGTAATAAATTTGCTAATTAGCTGTTGACATGCCGAATCACAACCGACTATCTCAGCCAGTTCCTCCGAACGTACCTCTTGGATTACAAGCTTACTGCTTCATGCATTGCTAAATCAGACGTGCTTCAGAACTGCCCCTCCTTTACCATATTGATTGCTTTTATAGAATCTTATGTAAACCAACACAAATCGACACGCAACAGGTAAGTGGAGATAAAAGTTGCATAAAGTACTTTAAAACATCCAGTAACACAGAATCTTTACACCCTGAAGTGATTTTTATATGGTTTATCAAATTATTTGAAGCTGTCTGCACAACAATACATTTTTAGCTTTGTCATTGTAAACTCCCAACTGGCTGAACCATTGAGAGAAAAGCTCATTGTAATTGCTTCTTCAGAAATGAATGCAAAAACACACAACTCCATGGGGTGGGGGAGGACAGACACATGATTAGGAACAAGCCCATCCCTTTTTTAAATAATCTCAACCCCAGAAACCCAGCTTTTCCCCATATCCTTCAGTCATTTTCTCTCCAGAAACTTACCTGAAACTCATTTATATTATTACTCACTATTGCTCTCTCTTTCTCTCGAGCAACTTCTTCCACAACGTCATTACTCTTTGTGTAAATAAATGCTCACTGACTTCCCTCCTTGTTCCATGATACAATAATAAGGCATGGATTCGGGATGGTGCAGGCTTGATGATTCAAATGGCCCTTTCTCATTCCAGACATTATGTTCTTTATATTACTCCCGGCTGAACACGCGGCAGGCACTGTTCCCGCAGGTCGCGGCGGGGAGCCCAGTCGGCCAGGGCTCGGGACGGCGTGCTTTGGGCCCCTCCCACACAGCCTGCACAGATACGGGGGCGAGGAGCTACTGCACATGCGCGCACACTCTAGCGCGCATGTGCAGAGGTCCCGGCACTGTTTTCAGCGTAGGGACCTGGCTCCGCACCCCCCCCCCCCCCCGCCCCTTGTGCTGCGCTAAGCCGAGGGCCTTCATCGTTCCAGCTGCGGGGAGAATAGCAAGGTCACTTTTAGGCGCGGTTTTTGTTCTAAAAAGTCGGTGCAGCTCATGGAGGTGCGCCGTTCTAAGCGTGGGGGCAAACTTGGGCCCCTAGTGTGCACACATATCGCTGTGTGGGCTGGCCCGTACAGCCCCTGGGCCTTCAGCTCTTCTGGGCCCCATACCCTCATTCGCTGCACCTCCGCCATGATCCCTCAATGCTCCTCCTCCACAAAATCACTCGCCCAACCTCCGCCACGATCCCCACCAAATCTCAGCCACGATCCCTCATCGCTCCTCCGCCCCGATCATTCACCATACCTCTGCCACGACCTTCCCGCTCCTCTGCTTTACCAGGGCCCTTCCGATGCTCCTGCCCACGTTCCAACTGGGACCTGGGTCCTGATGACATCACCCAGTCGCCCACCTCGAAGCCGTTGCACATTTGTGTCACCTCAATCTGGACGCTGCAGTGGCATGCTCCAGCTCTTTTTATAGCCCCGACCTGCAGAGATGTTCTCTCGCAGGTCAGAGTTGCCCACGATGTGCCGGCACTTATATAGCTTCATATTAAATGCATCTACGCAATTCGCCTCAACTACTCCTTGTGGTAGCAGGTATCACATTCTAACCACTCTCGAGGTAGAGAAGTTGCTCCTGAATTTCCTGTTGGATTTACAAGTGACTATCTTATATTTATGGTCCCTACTGTTGTCTCCCCATCAAGTGGAAACATCTTCTCTACATCTACCCTATCGAACCCTTCATAATTTTAAATACTTCATCGGGTCAGCTCTCAGCCTTCTCTTGCTAAAGTAATGAGCCCCAGTCTGTTCCTGATAGCTTCCACCTAATTGCAAGTCACTTCCCTGTTTACAGATCAATGGGGCAGGGGTAAAAATACGGCAGGGGCTAAACACGGGCAGTCGTGGATTGGCCACCTGAACCTGATGGCCTACATCCTTGGGTTTTGAAAGAGGTTGCTATAGAGATACAGGTAATGGATGCATTGGTTGTCATCTTTCAAAATTCCAGAGATTCTAGAACAGGTCCCGCAGATTGGAACGTGGCTAATGTCACCCCGCTGTCTAAGAAAGGAGGGACAGAGAAAATGGGGATCTAAAGACCAGTTACCCTGACATCAGTCATAGGGAAAATGCTAGAATCTATTATTAAGGACATGGTAACAGGGCACTTAGAACATAAGAATAGGATTGGGCAGACTCAACATGGATTTATGAAAGGGAATCATGCTTGACAAATCCGTTAGAGATTTTTGAGGTTGTAACTAGTAGAATAGATAAGAGGGACCAGTGGAGGCTCGATGGGCCAAATGGCCTACTCCTGTTCCTATTTCTTATGTTCTTATCTTATGTTCTTAGGTCAGTGAGCACAGGGGTAGTGGGTGAATGGGACTTGGGGGGGGATGCGAGTTAGGATACGGGCAGAACAGTTTTGGATGAGCTCACGTTTATGTCAGGTGGAAGATGGGAGGACGGTCAGGAGAGTGGTGGAATAGTCAAATCTACAGGTAGCAAAGGCATGGATGAGGGTGTCAGCTGTGCTGATGCAGAGTTGGGCGATGTTACGGAAGTGGAAGTGGGCAGTCTTGGTGATGGCGAGAATATGTGGTCAGAAGCTCATTTCAGGGTCCAGTACCACACCAAGATTGCGAACGGTCTGAATCAGACTCAGACATTTGCCAGGGAGAGGGATGGAGTTGGTGGCTAGGGAATGGAGTTCATGGCAGGGACGTAAGACAATGGCATTGGTCTTCCCAATATTTAGTTGGAGGATGTCAGTTAAGCAGTCTGTAATTTAGAGACAGTGAACAGCTCTTTCAAAGAGCCACAGCGGGCCAAATGTCTTCCTTCTGTGTCGTGTGATTATGATTCAAATAAAGATGTGACAGGTTTCGCATTATATTATTCTTGCTTTCCTAAGTACCTTCTTTATTGAAGCATATCAGCACGCACAGGCAACAGTAAACACAGATTAAAATAATGGGACCGGCTGTCACATACTATAAATAAACTGGGCAGTCAGGGTCATATGAACCAGGCAGAAAGCAGTTCATATATTGTGCACACAATACTGTAACTTTATGCAGAGTCTGAAGAAGCATTTAGTGACAACAACATGCCCTGGAGAGGTCAAGGACAGAATCAATTTGGTTAGAGTTAAGAAACAACAGAGGTGCCATGACACTACCAGGTGTATTCGATAGGCCATCATCTAGTGGGAAGGATATAGAGCAGCAAATTTGCAGGGGAATTACAGAGAAGTGCAAGAACTATAGAGTAATGATAATGGGTTAAACTTCAATTATCCTAATATAGACTGTGATCGTCATAGTGTAAAGGGCAGCGAGGGGGAAGAATTTCTGAAGGGTGTTGAGGAGAACTTTCTTGATCAGTATGTTTCCGGCCCAATGAGGAAGGAGGCATTGCTGGATCTGGTTCTGGGGAATGAGTTGGGTCAGGTGGAGCAATCTAGAGTACAAATACTTAATTGGAGGAAGGCCAATGTCAGTGGGTTGAGAATGGATCTGACCTGGGTAAATTGGAATCAAAGGTTGGCAGGCAAAACTGTAATCGAACAATGGGTTGCCTTTAAAGAAGAGATGGTTTAGGTACTGTTGAGATATATTCTCTCAAGGTTTAAAGGTAGGGCAACCAAAGTCAGAGCTCCCTGGATGATGAAAGAGATAGAGAGTAAGATGAGGCAGATGTCAGGTTGAGAATGCAAGTGAGGACCAGGCTGAATGTAGAAAGTTCAGAGGGGAAGTAAAAAATGAAACAGGAAGGGCAAAGAGAGAATATGAGAATAGATTGGTAGCTAACATAAAAGGGAATCCAAAAGTCTTCTATAGGCATATAAATAGTAAATGGGTAGTGTTATATATTCACAGAGCACAGCACACACAGCTCCCAACATGGCAGGCAGCTCTCTCTCGAAAGCCTCCAGGAATCTGCCTGGTTCTGTTTAATGATTAACCCTGCACTTGCAGTACACAATACGTCCACATCCACAGTGTGGAGCTACAAACATTACAAGCTGACAGACATTACACTTCTCCCTCCTTAATGAACAAGTTATTATAACAAACATCATACATAACTTTCATGTTTATGTATAACACAGGATATAGACTTATTTACAAATTTAACTTTACCACTTGTTTTCTGTTTCGAAGAGGATATCTTCGCTCTCGAACAGAACCTTCCAAACATGGTGTCGATTTCACACTCATTCGAGGCTCATCCTAAGGAACGTTTTCCTCTACGGAATTTCCTTGATTTTCATTTGAACTCACTCTAACTTCAGGCTCTTTGTTTTCCTGACTTGGACTCAGACTTTCATTCTGATTCTCTCCTGGATTTGTTTCCAGTACATTGGATTTAGGATTTGCTGCTGATATATCAAAACTATGTGATGAGTCAGAAATAATTGAATCATTCCCACCTTCAACTCCTTCCATATCTGTAGGTAAAATATGATCAATATGAACGAACCTAACCTGTCCATTATCAAACATCTTTACCAAATATGTGCGAGGACCACAAATCTTCACCACTCTTCCTGGTAACCACTTTAACCATTTATGGTGATGGTTCTTCACTCTCATCTTCTGGTTTAATTTCACACTTCTCTCTTTTACTCTACCTTTATCATAATTCTCTTTCTGTCTTAATTGTGTCTCATCTACGGACTGTGCCAAATTTGGCTTTAACAATGAGAATCTGGCTGTCTTTTGAGAAACAACTCTGCAGGTGTTCTACCAGTAGTTATATGAGGAGTATTTAGATATGTCATCAAATAATTAGCCAATTTGTGATCCAATGACAACTGTCGTTTCCTTGGATTTGGATCTAACATTTGTTTTATGAGGGCACGTTTTACAATTTGTACAGTGCGCTCTGTTGCACCATTCGAAGCAGGGTGGAACCTTGGTATGTTTCACACCATTTTTTCTCGTGAATTGTGCAAACGCTTCTGAACGAAATTGTGGTTCATTATCCAAAACAATTTCTTCAGGGAGGCCAAATGAAGAAAATAACTTTTGTAAAATGTCCAATGTTTTACTTGTTATTATTTTCCACATTGGAAACACCTCAACCCACTTCGAATGGCTATCAATCACAATGAACAATTGTTGTCCTTCTAACTCAGCAAAATCAATATGTAGCCTTTGCCACACCCTGGGAGGCCATTTCCATGGCTGTAATGGTACTGATGGTGGTTGCTTGCTTACCGATTGACATGTCGTACACTGACTCTATATCTTTATCAAGTCCTGGCCACCATAAATAACTGCATGCAAAACTCTTGGTCAAGCACATTCCCAGGTTCTGGTCATGGAGGTCTCCTAATAATGTGGACCTGAATTTATTTGGTATAACCACTCTTGCACCCCACATGATACAATCTTTATCAACTGATAATTCATTCCTGCGAATGAAGAATGGATGTGTATCTTTGTCTGGTTTGGCTATCCATTTGCAATATACTCATACACCTTTGACATCACTGGGTCACGTTTGGTTGCTCTACCAATCTCTTCAACTGTGACTGGCAGTTCATCAATGTATGAAAAATAAAACACTTCTTCCCGATCGGGTGTAACTTGTGATGGGGAAGGCAATCTAGACATTGCATCAGCATTACTGTGATCAGCTTATCATCTGTATTCAATATCATATGTATATGCTGACAAAATCAAAGCCCATTTCTGCATTCGGGCTGCAGCTAATGTTGGAACTGGGGACTTTGGATGGAGGATTGCTATTAGGGGCTTATATGGTCCATAACGATGGTAAACTTACGACCATATAAGTATTTGTGAAACTTCTTGACCCCAAAAATTAATGCCAAAGCTTCCCTTTCAATTTGCACATAATTACTCTCACTGGCACTGTGAGTGCATGAAGCAAAAGCAATTGTCTCTCCTCCACACTCCGTGATACATGAGAGATCACTGCCCCAACTCCATACGGAGAGGCATCACATGCTAGCTTAATCTCCTTAGATATGTCATAGTGAACTAACAAACTAACATGGTGCTCTCTACCAATTTGCTTTTACACTCCTTGAATGCTGTATCGCATTCTTTTGACCACTTCCAATGGACCTGTTTTTTCAAAAGTTCATTCAGTGCATGTAATACTGTAGCCAAATTTGGTAGAAACTTCCCATAATAGTTCAAAAGACCCAAGAATGAACGAAGTTCAGTGACATTCCTGGGAGTGGGTGCATTTATAATTGCATCCAATTTTTCCATGGTTGGATGTAAACCATCCTTGTCTACTCTGTACCCTAAGTACTCCACTGAGTTTTTAAATAACTCACAGTTACGAGCAGATACTCGTACTCTGTGCTTCTCTAGCTGTTTGAGGACTTCATTCAATATATTATGATGAATTTGCCTATTTGGTGCTGAAATTAGTATGTCATCCAAATAACATACTACCCCTTCAACACCTTGCAAAATCTGGTTCATCACCCCTTGGAATATGGCAGGGGCGGAAGACACTCCAAACGGTAGCCTATTAAATTGATATAGGCCTGGATGAGTATTTATAGTCAAACATGACTTGGACTCCTCATCTAGTTCAAGCTGTAAGTAGGCATTCGTAAGATCCAGTTTTGAGAAGATCTGACCACCTGTCAGTGTTGTGAACAAATCTTCTATATTCGGCAATGTATTGGGGACATTACCCTCTAGAACCTGGTTTACGGTCACTTTATAATCACCACACAATCATACCTTACCATCGGACTTAGGTACAACAACAATGGGTGTAGCCCAATTACATCGATCTATCTTACAAATAATGTTCTCAGTCTCTAATCTTTTGAGTTCATGCTCAACTTTCTCCTCGAGTGCATATGGTACTGAACGTGGCTTGTAGTAAACCGATCTAGTGTCCTTCTGTACCCTGACACTCGCCTTGAAGCCTTGGATCGGACTGCCCGTTTCGCAGAACACCTTCGGATACTTCTTGATAAACTCATCCGTTGATGAAAATCTCACTTCCACACAGAAAATCTTACTCCAATCCAGCTTCAGTGAGCTCAACCAGTTTCTTCCTAGTAAGGCAGACTTGTCTCCTTTCACTACTATTAAAGGCAAGTTCTGAAATTGATCTTTATATTTCACCGGTACGGTGATACGACCTACCACAGGAATTTTCTCTCCAGAGTAGCCTCGCAGCTCTATCTTGGATTTCTCCAGTTGAAAATCGCGATATAGTGACTCTGGTACTACACTCACGGATGCACCCATATCAATTTCCATTGGTATCTTGAATCCCACAACATCTATGTGGATTTTGATGCTTTCCGAATCGCTGTCCATTAACCTCGTGCTCCTGATGACGTGAAACTCTAACATCTCCTCATCCTGTTGTTGTTCTTCCATGCTTTGTAGCCTCTTGGGATTTCTACTCATAGCTTTGAATGCTGGACTCATAGATTTGGAAGCTGGTTTACCCTTCAGTCAGCATGCCTTCGTAAGATGCCCAGTCTTTCTGCAGAAGAAACACTCTGCCTTCACAACTCTGAGCAATGTGTTGTCCCAGGCACCTATAACACGACTTCGACGCTCTGTTAGAATTTCTAGTTTCTGAGACTTTGGGCCATGCCCGTCTTTTACTTTGAACCTGCAGGTGATTTACCTCGGTTGACTGACGACTGTAATTATTATTGAATTCTCGGGAATATTGTTCGGCCAATACATCGACCTCGCTGTCTGACAAGCAATCTCAAAAGTCAAGTCATCCGTCGTCAATAACTTCCTTCTGATCGCATCATTTTTCACCCCACAAACAAAACGATCCCGAAATGCTCGGTTTTGAAAGTTTCCAACATTACAGTGCATCGATAGCTTTTTTAATGCTACGATGTAATTACTGATACTTTCGTCAGTTTTTTGATTCCGAATCCCAAAACAATAGCTTTGAGAAATTTCTAACGGCTTGGGGTTATAGTGCTGCTCCAGCTTCGTTAAAATCTCTTTAAACATTGTGTCCTTTGGCTCGTCAGGCACAAGCAGATTTACAAGAGTGTCATATAATGTCGGACCCGCATCCGATAAGAAGATCACTCTCTTACGTTCCAACACAGCCCAGTTCTGGACTGCAATGTCTGGAACTTCGATTATATTATTTGCAGTGAAGTACATTCTAGCCGATCCACATACGCTTTAAAACGTTCCCGGTCGTGTCTATATTCATCCAAATATCCCAATCCACCTGCCATTTTAATCTCTAACTGTTCACACCGTGTGCTGTATTTTACCTTGAATTTTTGTAGCTTTTTCCAAAGACAGAAACTTCCAAAGTCTCTCTGTCAGCTGGCTCAATTCTTCACCAACAAAATTTAAGCTTTAAATCATCCGAAAAATCCCATCCTCGTCGCCAAATGTTATATATTCACAGAGTACAGCACACACAGCTCCTAACATGGCAGGCAGCTCTCTCTCAGAAGCCTCCGGAATTGCCTGGTTCTGTTGAATGATGAACTCTGCAATTGCAGTACACAATACATCCACATCCACAGTGTGGCGCTACAAACATTACAAGCTTCCAGACATTACAGGCAGCAAGAGAAAGGGTGGGGCTGATTTGGGACCAAAATAGAGACCTATGCATGGAGTCAGAGGGCATGACTGAGGTGCTTAATGAGCACTTTGCATCTGTCTTTACCAAGGAAGAAGATGCTGTCATAGTGAAACAGGGGGAGTTGAGATATTGGATGGGCTAAAAATTGAAAAAGAGGAGGTACAAGAAAGGCTGCCTGTACTTAAAGTCGATAAGGCACCAGGACCAGATGGTGAGAGAAGTAAAAGGTGGAAATTTCTGAGGTACTGGCCATAATCTTCCAATCCTCCTTAGATACTGGGGTGGTGTCAGAGGACTGGAGAGTTGCAAATGTTACACCCTTGTTCAAAAAAGGGTGCAAGGATAAACCCAGCAACTGCAGGCCAGTCAGTTTAACCCCAGTAGTGGGGAAGCTTTTAGAAACGGGGGCAAAATTAACAGTTACTTGGACAAGTGTGGATTAATTAAGGAAAGCCAGCACAGATTTGTTGAAGGATAATCGTGTTTAATTAACTTGATTGAGTTTTTTGATGAGGTAACAGAGAGGGTTGATGAGGGCAATACGGTTGATGTGGTGTACACAAAATTACAAAAGGCATTTGATACAGTGCCACACAATAGACTTGCCAGCAAATTTGAAGTCCATGGAGTAAAAGGGGCAGTAGCAGCCTGGGTACAAAATTGGCTAAGTGACAGGAAGCTGGGAGCAGAAAATGCTGGAAATACTCAGCAGGTCAGGTAGCATCTGTGGAGAGAGAAACAGGGTTAACGTTTCAGGTCCATGACCCGAAGAAATGATTGAAGACTCTGCCACTGGTGCAATACACAGGAGGCAAGTGTCTGAGAGCAGAAGAGCACACCATGTCGTGTAGGGCTGCGGAAGGTTACACAAGTCTACTCAGTGAGGCCATCGCGTGACTTGGAAATAAGAGCAAGGATTTTGAATCTGGTATGTTGTGGCACAGAAAGCCAATGCATGATACGGAGGACAGAGGAGGCGGGCAAACGGGCTTTAGTCCAGGACACAACGCTCACACAAGAGCTTTGGATGAGTTGAAGCTTTAGCGGGATTTAATGTGGGAGCTTGGCAGGAAGGACATTGAGACTGGAGCAAGGTAGCAATGGTAGCAGTCTCAGCTCTAAGACAGAAGGTCGTGGGTTCGAGCCCCACTCAGGTGATTACACATCGCTCAGGACACTGCCTGGTTCAGTATGAGAGAGCTGTTGGGGAGGGAGGTGGAGTTGAGGGCCTGGGTACAGATTTTTGGTGTAAGCCAAATGAAGTGGCTTTGGTCTTCCCAGTTGAGCTAGGGCCTCAGAATCCCGGGGTGGCTGCTTCGCCAGAATGGGCGGCTGACCAGCACACTCCGCCCAAAAGCCAAAATAGACCCCTGATCTGTTAGGAACACAGGCACAGGAGGAAGCCATTCAGCTTTTCGAGCCTGTTCCACCGTTCAGTTAGATCATGGTTGATCTGCGACCTAACTCCGTGAAAGTGGCCATCTGATGCTGCATCAGGGTGGGTTCCACTGATGTGCTGATAAAGGTGACCACGTGGTCCATGTTGGAAAGGATTGGCTTCAAGCTCTGCACAAAGCCCTGCGACAAATTGGTGCTGGACTCCTACACGCTCCTTGATATCGCTACATGTTTTGGTGTCATAACCCTTAATACATACCCTTGCCGAACAAAAATTGCTTAAGAACCAGCTTAGAGTGCGTTGTGATGCTGAATACAATCAGCGAGTTCAGATGAGATCATGGACGGGCAGTGCTGAGACCCCAACTATTTACAATCTATATCAACGACTTGGAAGAAGGGACTGAGTGTAACGTGGCCAAGTTTGCTGATGATACAAAGATGGGAGGAAAAGCAACGTGTGAGGAGGACACAAAAAACCTGCAAAAGGACATAGACAGGCTTAGTTAGTGAGCAAAAATTTGACAGATGGAGTATAATGTTGGAAAGTGTGAGGTCATGCACTTTGGCAGAAAAAAAAAATCAAAGAGCAAGTTATTTTTTAAATGGAGCAAGATTGCAAAATGCTGCAGAACAGCAGGACCTAGGGGCACTTGTGCATGAAACACAAAAAGATAGTATGCAGGTACAGCAAGTGATCAAGAAGGCCAATGGAATATTGGCATTTATTGCAAAGGGGTTGGAGTATAAAAGCAGGGAAGTCTTACTGCACAGGGTATTGGTGAGGCCACGCCTGGAATACTGCGTGCAGTTATGGTTTCCATATTTACGAAAGGATATACTTGCTTTGGAGGCTGTTCAGAGAAGGTTCACTAGGTTGATTTCGGAGATGAGGGGGTTGACTTATGAGGAAAGGTTGAGTAGGTTGGGCCTCTACGCATTGGAATTCAGAAGAATGAGAGGTGATCTTATTGAAATGTATAAGGTTATGAGGGGGCTTGACAAGGTGGATGCAGAGAGGATGTTTCCACTGATAGGGGAGACTAGAACTAGAGGGTATGATCTTAGAATAAGGGGCCGCCCATTTAAAACTGAGATGAGGAGAAATGTCTTCTCTCAGAGGGTTGTAAATCTGGAATTCGCTGCCTCAGAGAGCTGTGGAAGCTGGGTCATTGAATAAATTTAAGACAGAAATAGACAGTTTCTTAAACGATAAGGGGTTATGGGGAGCAGGCAGGGAAGGGGAGCTGAGTCCATGATCGGATCAGCCATGATCGTATTAAATGGTGGAGCAGGCTCGAGGGTCCGTATGACCTACTCCTGCTCCTATTTCTTATGTTCTTCTTAACAAAGCTCGAGTGATTTATAAAAATCATTTAAACCTTGCGAGAGCAACTTTGAAGAAACTGCCAAAGATTTTTTCAGACTATATTTCCCACTTGGATTTGTTTTCCTATTAAACCGAGCTTCAGTTATTGCACCTTCTCTCCTACTCTCCACATCCATAGTGGACTCCTACACACTTTAACTCGGTCCGTTTATTAATTACAATTTGCGTCTTCTTGTCATTCCCGCCGCAGAACTCTTCTGTGCAGCTCTTTGGCCAGTGATGGTGAGAGGGGATGTTGAGGCTGCGGGGTAGGCAGGGTCAATTGAACATTTTAAATTCGAGATTGATAGACTTTTGCTCGGAGTGGGTAGTAAGGGTGACGGAAACGAGGCGGGCAGATGGATGTAAGATACAGATCAGCCATGATCTAAATGATTGGCCTTTTCTTGTTCCTAAAATGGAAAACTTAATCGAAGGCTTCAAGGCCGCGAAGGATTGTGTGAAGATAAAGAGCGATATATAATTTCCATTGATCACTCAGATTATAAAAAGAGGACAGAAATTCAGCGTAACCAGAAAAAGAGATTAGATTAAAAATAAGTGGGAGAAATTTGGGTCATTGGCGCCTCCCAGTAGCACCCCCCGGTGGGGCGTTAATGGGGCGCAAACAACTTTGCGACTGGGCGCAGCACCCCTAATGACTCGCACTAAATTCCCCGGGAGTTTAGCGGTGGCGGTAACCCGTAGCGTCCCGCTCCGCTGCGCCGGCGATGTTGATGTCATCACCGTGCACAGCGCCTCGTTTGCTTCCCGGACCCTAAATTGGGTATCGCCCCCTGAAACTGTGCCGGGGCAATGGCAGCGACCGCTTCAGGGGACGTGTACCGGGCGGCTGCCGGCTAGCGGGGCGCAAGTTAAAGGGGAGGTGCGCTGATGCTCATTGAAAAATAGCCAAAGTTGGTGCTTTAGACGCGGGGTGCGTGTCGCGATGGGTCAGCCGGGCACTCTGCTTGAGTGCTTGAGTGCTTGAGTGCCGGGCTGTTGGCGTGGTACCCCCTCTCCCCAGTGTCCGAGTAGGACCCTTTTTTTCCTGCACAGTGTGCAGCTTGGGCCCTTTTCCCTTTAATTCAGTAATTCAGGGAAGAGCCCCTCCTGCGCGGCAGCGCTACCCGGCCCAATGCGCAGCGCTGCGCCCCGCTACCGCCCCGGAAATGAAGTGGAGTGCTTGATTTCGCCCGCTGCACTTCCTTTCGGGGCGGTAACCCCAATTTCTCGCGAGAGGCGAGATTTCTGCGCCTGGCAAAGTCTCGCGTGTGTTACTGCCGCCACGTGGAGTGGTAGCGAATTTTTAGCCCTAACTCTTTACACAGGAAGTGGTTGGAATGTGGAATTCTTCACCACAAACCACTGTTGAAAAAAGTCCTGATAACTGCTTGAAAAAATGGTGTATTAAAGGGTTTGGGCAGTGAACAAGAGATTGGACTAGGTAGAGAAATATCTCTTGTGATGCTTTTCCATGCTAAAGGAGCTATATCATTGCAAGTTGTTGACTTGATGAGCCAAATGGCCAGTATCAGCACTCTGACATTCAATGATTCTTGATGCGAATAAAAACCTGCTAGAATTTACATTCAAGGCTCTGAGATCCATAGATGTTTGGACTCTAAGGGAATCAAGGGATATGGGGATCAGGCGGGAAGGTGGAGTGGAGGTCGAAGATAGCCATGATCTTATTGAATATCGGAGCAGGCTCGAGGGGCTATATAGCCTACTTCTGCTCCTAATTTTTATGTTCTCATAACTTCTTTTGAAGACTGCCGCTTCAGTCAACAACAACAATTGGCATTTTTATTGCGCTTTTAATATAGGAAAACGTCCCAAGGTGCTTCGCGGGAGCGTTATCAGACAAAATTGACTCTGAGCCAAAGAAGCAGACATTTGGACAGGTGACCAAATGCTTAGTCAAAGAGGTAGGTTTTAAGCAGCATCTTAAAGGAGGAGATAGAGGTAGCGAGGCGAAGAGGTTTGGGAAAGGAATTCTAGAGCATCGGGCCTGGACTACTGAAGGCCCAGCTGCCAATGAGGGGGCAAAGGAAATGGGGCATGCACAAGAGGCCAGAGTTAGAGGAATGTTGAGTTCTTGGAGGGCTGGACGAGGTCACAAGATAGGACCAAATAGAATATTTTTTTTAACAGAGGAGAGCCTCCCTCAGTATATTGTCCACACCCTTTATTTCAGTCTAAAAAGGTACAGAAACTCTAAAAATTGTTACAAGGCAGTATTTTTAGATTCTGAGATCCAATGTGGAGCTGTGAAGCACATTACGGTAGTTAAAGTCAACTGCCTTTAACCTTGTTCAGTGGAATAAGTTATGCATGGCCAAACAATTGCTATTCTGAAGAAATTGTAACTACATTTTCTAACAGAAACAGTGAATCAGCAGGAAATGAAACGTTCACGTCACAGCTGAATTCTCTGAATTTCTCAAAACCTTATTTCTGTTTAAAGAGCAGGCACAGACTAGTGCAAGATTTTTCTAAGGTTGCTGGCAAAAGTGGTCGTTTGAACATACGTAGGCAGCCTGTTAAAAATAAAATGCCCCTTTTACTGTCAATCAGTCACAGCATCTGTTTTTATTGCTGCGAGAATCGCACATTATCTTGGTTGAGCCCTTCTCCCCTCCTCTGAGGCCAAGGGGTGGCAGGCATTTTGGTGCAGGCGTGAAATAGAAGCCTGGCACTTGGCCACAAGGAAGGAAGATGCAGGAAGCGATTGTTAAAAAAAGCCGAAGGGTGGTTCACTTTCGAGCAGCTTGGTGGAGGCTTGTAAGCAGGAGGTCAGCCTACCAGCTTGGCTGAGGAATGATCCATGGTGGGACCCAAAAGAAGGGGGAAAAACAACAAATAAAAACCCCACGGTAAACGGTCACAATATAATCTAGTCAAATCTGTATCTTAGCGTCAGCCGTGGCTCAATGGGCGGCACTCTCACCTTTTGTGTCAGAAGGTTGTGGGTTCAAATCCCACTCTAGCGACTCGAGCACATAATTCTAGGCTGACACTCCCAGTGCAGTGCTGAGGGAGTGCTGCACTGTCGGAGGTGCCATCTTTTGAATGAGCTGTCGAACCGAGGCCCCGTCTGCTCTCTCAGGTGGACTCAAAAGATCCCCTGGCGCTATTTCAAAGAAGAGCAGAGGAGTTATCTATCCCCAATGTCCGAGCAAATATTTATCCTTCATTCAGCATCGCGAATAACAAAGTATCTGGTCATTATCACATTGCTTTTTGCGGGAGCTTGCTGTGGGCAAATTGGCTGTCGTGTTTCCTACATTACAACAGTGACTACACTTCCAAACTACTTCATTGGCTGTAAAGTGCTTTGGGACCTGAGGACGTGAAATCCACTTTGGTGACAAAAACACGAAGGCAGATTATTATCTGAATGGTGACAGATTAGTAAAAGGGGAGGTGCAACGAGACCTGGGTGTCATGGTACATCAGTCATTGCATGCAGGTACAGCAGGTGGTGAAGAAGGCAAATGGTATGTTGGCCTTCACAGCTAGGGGATTTGAGTATGGGAGCAGGGAGGACTTACTGCAGTTCTACAAGGCTTGGTGAGAGCACACCTTATGTATTGTGTGCAGTTTTGGTCTCCTAATCTGAGGAAGGACATTCTTGCTATTGAGGGAGTGCAGCGAAGATTCACCAGACTGATTCCCGGGATGACAGGACTGACATATGAAGAAAGACTGGATCGACTAGGCTTATATTCACTGGAATTTAAAAGAATGAGAGGGGATCTCATAGAAACATATAAAATTCTGATGAGGTTAGATGCAGGAAGAATGTTCCCGATGTTGGGGAAGTCCAGAACCAAGGGTCACAGTCTAAGCATAAGGGGTAAGCCATTTAGGACTGAGATGAGGAGAAACTTCTTCACTCAGAGAATTGTGAACCTGTGGAATTCTCTACCACAGAAAGTTGTTGAGGCCAGTTCGTTAGATATATTCAAAAGGAAGTTAGATGTGGCCCTTACGGCTAAAGGAATCAAGGGGTATGGAGAGAAAGCAGGAGTGGGGTACTGAAGTGCATGATCAGCCATGATCATATCGAATGGCGGTGCAAGCTCGAACAGCCGAATGGCCTACTCCTGCACCTATTTTCTATGTTTCTATGTAAATGCAAGTCTCTTTCTTTTCTTTTTTTAATCTCTGAAAGGAGAGTATGGGAAGTTTGAGCTGGCAGCTTGGATGGTGTCATTGGTAGTGTCTTAAATAGATTCACCACTGCCCCCACCGGCCTGTGGCCAAGGATGTCAGCAACACGCAATTACCGACTCTCGCTGTCTCCAAGCTTGGTACACAGCCGCATCACTAAAACATTCTGACATCTGTGTTGTAAGCACCGTGGTGTGTTGCAGAAGCTACGTTGTCATGGCAACATCATCACTGCACGCTAACAGCAGTTTTGGAAGACACCCCCCCCTCCCCCCCCCCGCCGCCCCATTAAGGTTTTCATGTGGCACCAATCAAATCAACGCTTTGGGGAATTTATTATTGGTTTTTCGAAGGATGGGAACTACTGCTCGTGACTGGAGATTTAATAGAGAACTAGACTGAACAGCACTTTATCATCATATGCCAAGGAGTGAAAGTCTGCCACCCTTCAGCTTCTGTGCTCTTGACGTCCGGACAATAGCCTCCAAATTTCTGACATAAAAAGAAAGCCAAGGATGGGAAAGCTCATTCAGCCCATCAAACTCATCCCTGCAATTTTTCAACTCACATCTTGAACTTCCTTGCTGCCTTTGATTTAACAATCTTACCCACTGGATCACAACAAATCTTACTCACCTTTTGAGTGAAGACATTTCTTCAAAGTTCTGTTCCAGAAGCCATGGCTCAATAAGATGTTAGCGCACAAACACTTAACAAGTTCGCAAGACATTCCTCTGACCATTATCGTAACTGAGGCACTCCTCATCGAGGCATTGACCACGCTCGATCAGCTCCGATGGACGGGCCACATTGTCCGCATGCCCGATACTAGACTCCCGAGGCAAGAGCTCTACTCTGATCTACGTCACGGCGAGCGAGTCCCAGGAGGGCAGAGAAAATGTAACATCCCCACCGACTCTTGGGTATCCCTGGCCCAAGACCGCTCCAAGTGGAGGAGAAGCATCCGGGGAAGTCACCGAACTCCTCGAGTCTCTTCGCCGGGAGCACGCGGAAGCCAAGTACAAACAGCGGAAGGAGCGCATGACAACCCAAGCCCCCCACCCACCCGTCCCTCCAACCACCGTCTGCCCCACCTGTGACAGAGACTGTAGGTCCCGCATTGGTCTTATCAGTCATCTTAGAACTCATGTTAGTGTGGAAGCAAGTCATCCTCGACTCCGGGGGATTGTCTAAGAAGAGAAGACGAAAAGAAGATTTACCTTAAAGAGGTTAATGTCTCAATTAAAATAGCTGGGGAATGTTCTGTGAGCATGCTAAGCATTTGTCCATTACCATCCCTAGTTTCTACTTTTGCATTGTATAAAAGTAAATTTACGATGGAGGTTTCAGGCAACTCTTGCCCACAGTGATTGTAACAGATGATGTCGGCTCAACTCAGCTTCCTAAATCGTTCCAGTAACATATCCTGCACTGTTTGTACAAAAGCCAGGAAGTTATGCTGAACCGATATAAAACACTAGTTTGGCCCCAGTTAGAGTGTTGTCCCCAATTCTGGGCGCCGCACTTTAGGAAGGACATGAAGGCTTCGGGGAGGGTACAGAAGAGATTTACAAGAATGGTTCCAGGGATGAGGGATTACAGTTACATGGACAGAGTGGGGAAGCTGGGGTTGTTCTCCTTAAAGCAGAAAAAGCTAAAAGGAGATTTGAGCGAGGTGTTTAAAATCATGAAGGGCTTCGATAGAGTAAATAAAGAAAAACAGTTTCCAATGGTTGAAGGGTCGATAACCAGAGGGCCCAGATGCAAGGTGATTGGCAAAAGAACCAGAAACCCACGTGAGGAAAAACTTTTTTATGCAATGAGTGGTTAGGGTTTGGAATGCACGGCCTGATAGGGCGGTGGATACAGATTCAATAGCTGCCTTCAAAAGGGAATTGGATAAATAATTGAAGGAGAAAAGATTGCAGGGATATGGGGAAAGAGCGGGTGAGTGGGACTAACTGGATTGCTCTTCGAAAGGTCCGGTGCAGACGCGATGAGCTAATGGCCTCCTTCTGTGCTGTACTAATCTATGATTCTATGGGCTCGAACCTCCACTTTTTTTGCATGCTTAACACCCACTTTACCACTGAGATGACGTAGAACGCCCATCTATCTCCCACTTAGCCACAAATTTTTAGGAAACTTATCGGCGAGCGTCACTTGCCCCATGTGCTTAAGGCCGGGAAAAAATATTACTGCCCGCCCTCTTCTTTTGGGCGGAATCATTAGAATGGGCGAAATCAACGGCCATAATATCGCTCAGCGTTACTTTCCGCACTGATTTAACGGCAAGATTCAATACCGCCCACCCACTTTTTTTTGTCATAAAGAGCATAAATACCGAAACTAGCGGCCATGAGATCGTCCAGCGTCGATTTCACCACCTCGCTCACATACCGCCCACAATATCATTCGCCCAAAAATCCGCCCAGAAAAAGTGGAACTAACCGGAACTAATCACAGCGTTATGAACGCCATGTTCAAGATCACATGTCGCCTCCTTTAAAAGGCTGCTGTGCTTCAACCTCGGCGGAGTTCGGATGTACTCTGCAGGTTGTTAGAGTTGATGTGAACATCTCTACAAACATCTTGACCTTACAATGACCGACTGGAATTGAATAGTTGCGTTTGTCGGAACATTCCTTGTTTGTGACCAATCGGTGGAAAACAAAGAGCTACTGCAATGGGGCCTGTCCTTTCTCACCCTCTCTTGATGACCAATTACATGCAGCAGACTCGAGACCGCTGAAGGTATGCTCCACTGCATTATGTGCCCAATGTAAGACGTGACAGAATGAAGAGGAGGACCAGACGTTACACCTACCGCAAGTACAGGGAGAAGCATTCTTACCTCAACTTGCCCGACACCACCTGCCTTCGGAGACTGCGCTTCCACAAAGAGGTTATCACTGAGGTATGCCAGCTGGTAAGGGCAGATCTGCAGCCTGCCAGCACCAGCAGTACCGCACTGTCCGTCGAGATCAAAGTCACCGCGGCACTGTCGTTCTACGCCTCAGGTTCTTTTCAGGCCACAACTGGAGACACTTGCAGACTTTCTCAGCATGCCACACATCGCTGCATTAGACCGGTCATTGAAGCCCAGTACACATGCAGGAGGGACTTGATCAGCTTCCCTATGACCAGGGAGGCTCAGACTGAGAGGGCTCTATAATTCTCCAGAATTGCAAACTTCCCCATGGTGCAGGGAGGGGAGCAATAGATTGTACGCACATCGCGATGCAGGCACCTTTTCAGGATGCAGAGGTTTTCAGGAACCACAAGGGATTCCACTCCCTGACTGCCCAACCGGTTGTCGACTACCAGCAAATTATATTGGCATGAATGCTCAATTTCCGGGCAGCATCCATGATGCTCACATCCTGCGTAAGACCACTGTATCTGACTTATTTAACAATCAGCCACAAGGTCAATGCTGGATGCTTGGTGACAAAGGATATGGCCTCGCCACCTGGCTGATGACCCCCCTGCGTGGCACCCACACCGAAGCCGAGAGGCAATACAACGAGAGCCACAGAGCAACTCGCAATATCGTGGAGAAAACCATTGGAGTGCTGAAGCAGTGCTTTAGATGCCTGGACCACTCAGGAGGTGAGCTTCAAAACCACCCTGAGCATGTAGCTCAATTCGTGGTGGTGTGCTCCATGCTGCACAACTTGGCTATCAGGAGGGGACAAGAATTGCCTGATGAATCTGACAGTCCACCTCACCAGAGAGGAAGAGGAGGACGAGGAGGCAGATGCTGACACCGGGCCCAGACAATCAGACTGATGCTGAAGCCATGCCCCGCCCCCCTGTAGACCGCATGAAAGGACCCGTGGTGGCATGATAGCTGAAAGAGCCCTATGTCAGGAGCTCATCAATGATCGCTTTGCCTGAAAGAACGTTGGTGTTAGTTACAAGACTGACACACTGCTGGGTGTGCAGGTCATACATCAATGGTGGGCATCACCTTGATGACAGTTAAAGTTTAAGTTGATTGAAGTTAAGTGTCATTATACCCTTTGATGTTAAGGAATCACCAGCGTGTAACGGTGCAGCTATCTGAGCCAATGCGCTATAAAGTTTTGTTAAATAAAAAACATTTCAACCGAACATTAGTCTGAAATCATCAGTATTTCTGTACAAAACAACCCTTCCTACCGCTTCTCTTCCCCACCTCTACCCCTTCCCCTTCCCCTCCTGACTCCAAGCTGCCTGGCTGAGGAGCTCCTCAGGCGATGATTCATTCGGGATGGGGGGGGGGGGGCAGCGGATGACAGCCGAACTGCTGCTTGGATGGGAGAGGATGGTCCCGGGGTGGGAATGTGCTCCGAGCCAGAAGCAAGATGTTGCTGCTGGCTCTCATGTGTGGTTGGCAATGGGAGTGCGGCACCTTGGGGTGCAGTGCCGTGCTCCGGGACCACTGGGAGCCCTCTGCCACCAGTGTTCCTGGCTACCAGCTCCAGGGCCTCCTCCATCCCTTCCATGTTCTATCTTATTTGCTGGACAAAAACTCGGTGCCAACTATGTTCTTGGTGCTTAGTAGGCTTTTTGCTACTGGTGAATCTCCCTCGTGCCTCCCACAACAGCGAGACAAGCACACACCACAGCCACACACACTTTCAGTGCCTTTGAGCTCCCTCTCTCTCCGTCTCCTATTCTGCGCATGTCATGATGACCCTTGACCTCCTGAATCGCGGGAATCGAGCATTGCCATGCCGTTGTTAAGGACAGCAACACTTTATGGCAGAAGGTCAAAAAAATTTAACCCAACGCCCATTTCAGATCGCTCGCGGTAACGCCCATTTTCAAAAATGGAAACTAGGTGCTTTGAGAATGGGTGAGAAGCCGGCGATCTGAAAACCCTTTTTTACCGTCAATGCCGGAAATAACGCCCATTTTTGGGCGATAAGTGCAAAAGTGGAGGTTTTAGCCCTATGATTCTATTGAATTACAGACAAGAACGTATTCTGCATGATACTATGACACTAGTCTGTACCTTTCAAATCTGCTAAGTTCTGTGGCCACGAAAGCAAGTCATGATCTAGATTTTGTAATGCCAAAAGGCAAAGATGTTCCAATCTTGGAATCTGAACTCAGAATTTGAGCATGGCAGGCGCAAAATCAACAAGCCTCAAGCAAGACTAGATATTTGATATTTTCCAAACTTTCGCACACCACCGCATAATCCTCCATGGCTCAGTAGTTGCATTCCCGCCTCTCTGTCAGAAGGTGATGGGTTCAACTCCCCTTTCAGAGACTTGAGCACAAAATCTCGGCTGACATTTCGGTGCAGTCAGGGACGCATTAACCACGGGGCGGAGAGGGCTGCAGCCCCAGGACCACCAAATAAATGTAGGAAAAAAATATATAGGGCCTCCCAAATAGGCTCAATAGAACAGACAATAAGAGAGGAAACAGAAGACTGAGGAAAATAAATTCACTTGTTTCTACCTATATAAAGAATGTTAAATAAATGCAAGTTTTTTCTTGGGCCGTTGGTGAAAAAGTGCGACAGTTCTGTCCTATCATGTCCCATGGACTGGAGGTGGGGGGGTCGAAGGGGGAACTGAATCCAAAAATTGCTCACCAATTTCCCAAGTTCATGGTAAGTTAATGCAATTTGACAAAAAAAGTAGCTGGTCATTAAATTACTCATTTTATCATGCCAAACAGTGAGTGGAGAGTTACGAATGATCACGCAAGATCTCTCGCAGTCTAAGCGCAAGTGTTAACCCACTAAAAGTTTATTTTATATTCTGCCTTTCAAAACCTTTGAGCTACTGGAATCCTGAAGATGATTGGTTACACTGCAACACTGGAGTTGAGGTCAATGATCAGCTGTGATCTCACTGAACGGCGGAGCAGGCTTGAGGGGCCGTGGGGCTTACTCCTGCTCCTATTTCTTATGTTCTAGCGCTGCATGTGAAACAGCAAAGGCTGAATTAACATATTTGTTACAATATGGTAGTGCAATAATCTGCAGTCTGCAGCGCGTTGCCAGCTAGTAACACATTGACGAACTGAGCTGGTGTCATATACCACTGCTGCAAAACTCCATTGGTTTATCGGTGTCATCTCAAGCCAAGATGTGATACTGCCTTGTGACACACTAGAGTCTCTGTCGTTCTTTACAATGCCTTCAAACTTTGTGTTTACTGATCATTAGGACACAAGAATTTCGAAACAAGGGAAGGCCTTTCTGACACACCGATCCGCTCCAATATCTGGGTCATTCTTCAAGTCCCAGTTGGATAATCGTCACCAGCCCCAATCCCAAATAAGAATGAGAAATAAGAGCAGGATTAGGCTGTTCGGCCCCTCAAACCTGCTCCGCCATTCAATAAGATCATGGCTGATCTGATCTTGGGCTCAGCTCCACTTCCCTGCCCCATAACCATTGACTCCCTTATCATTCAAAAATTGTCTATTTCCACCTTAAATATATTCAATGACCCAGCCTCCACAGCTCTCTGGAGCAGAGAATTCAACAGTTTACGGCCCTCTGAGCAAAGAAATTCCTCCTCATCTCAATTTTAAATGGCCGATCCCTTATTCTGAAACGATACCCCCTAGTTCTAGATTCCCCCACGAGTGGAAACAGCCTCTCTGCATCTACCCTGTCAAGCCCCCTCAGTATCTTATACGTTTCAATATCTTATATCTCTCATTCTTCTAAACTCCAATGAGTATAGGCCCAACCTGCTCAACCTTTCTTCATAAGTCAACTCCTTCATCTCAGGAATGAACATAGTGAACCTTCTCTGAATTGCCTCCAATGCAAGTATATCCCTCCTGAAATAAGTAGATCAAAACTTGTCACAACTCTTGACCAAAATTCTCTTTTGAATGCGCCCACAGAGTTAGTGCCAACGGGGTGATCAACTATCCCTTAACCCTGAAGCCATTAATTCTTATGCGCAGAAAGAAAAATCTGCAGAAGCTGGAAATCTGAAACCAAAACAGAAAATCATAGAAACACTCAACATACCACGCAGTATCCATGGAGAGGACAGTCCAGTCAATGTTTTGGATGCTGAGCTTTCTTCAGAATTGAAATAAATGAGAGGCAGAGGCTAAAAGGTTTATAAGTGCGTGAATGCCAAGTTGCTGGTATGAGCTGACTTTCTTGGGGTTCTGATTTAGGATTTATCCATCCAATGAGGCAACAATGCCAAGAGCAGCTCTTTAAGACCCTGAAGCCCACAAAATTCAAATCGTATAAGGCAATAAGTAGGCAACATAAGTATAGCTAGGCCCGAGATCCTTGGGCTTCAAGGGCTGGGTTGGCAGGGCAGGTGGATCACCCATGACCCTAAGCACCATGGTTCGGGCACTATTTTCATAGAGGGCAGCACTGGATCCTGTAATTAAATCATGCAATTTGGCAGGTGGTGATAACGTGGGGTCATTAAGTGATTCGAAGCAGATTCAAAATAACTTTTGAAAGGGAATTGGATAAATACTTGAAAGAGAAAAGACTTGTGTTTATATAGCACCTTTCACGACCACCGGACGTCACAAAGTGCTTTACAGCCAATGAAGTACTTTTGAAGTGTAATCACTGTTGTAATGTAGGAAACATGGCAGCCAACTTGCGCACAGCAAGCTCCCACAAACAGTAATGTGATAATGACCAGATAATCTGTTTTTTTTTGTTGATTAAGGGATAAATATTGTCCAGGACACCGGGGATAACTCCACTGCTCTTCTTCAAAATAGTGCCGTGGAATCTTTTACGTCCACTTGAGAGAGCAGACTGGGCCTCGGTTTAACATCTCCTCCAAAAGACGGGCGGGGGGGGGGGGGGGAGGGGGGGAGAAATGGGACGGGGACTTGGAGGGGAAATAATTTGCAGGGCTATGGGGAAAGGGAAAGGGGACTAATTGGATCGCTCTTTCAATGAGCCGGCACAGGCACGATGGGCCGAATGGCCTCCTGCATTGCTGTATCATGCTATGGTTCTATGAATGACCCCGGAGAAGGATTGTGGAGGAAGAATCTCTCTGGTCACCAAGCACCACTGTGAATGTGCCTGTAAAGATTTTCTCTGCCATTTCTGGCAAAAGCGTCCACTTTCTGCTAAAATAAAGGACTCACGATTTCACTGGAAAACTGGAGAAAATCGTCCCAGATCTATTTACCATATCTGACAGCAGTAACTTGCGGAGAGAAGTATGACTTGTCTGAGTCGATAGAAAGTGTGAAGTGCAGTTGGTACTGTTCCTTGGAGAATGTATCTGTCCACTCAAAGGGCACACTTATAAAGGAAAGGATCTGTGGCTGCGGTTCAGCAGACAGCATCCTTCAAGGTCTCTGTCACTGCACTAATGTAACCACAGAGAGCTGTCAGTGTTCCTCTTGCCTCATTTGCGTTTTCTTCCCATTAGGTAAACCAGCAACGCTCACATTAACTCGATCAGTGCCACAAATCTCAAACGGCAAATGAGGCCAGTCTGCAATGCAACTTTGAAAGGTTGCAAAGAATTTGAGATTTGAAGTGATAAAGAGGTTTGCAGCAATAAAGAGATGAATACAAATGAGGCGATAATTGTCTCTCAGCCTTTTAAATGGGCAAGATCTCTGTCTGTATAATTAAGATCGAGGTGAACGATTCTTTTTCAAGAACTTTGAAAGTCAGATTTTTTTTTTTAAAAAGGGATCACATTCTCAATTCCTGATATTATTTCATTGCATTCACTTTCCGTCCCCCACCTCCATTTTCATCCCACAGTTACATTGCCATAGGTAGCTTCGCATCAGCCTGCCTCAATGGACCTTCCTCCTGCCTGAGCCAAGATGGTTCAGCGTCAACAGGCTGTTCAACTGCGTGAGGCACTGAAGTTGCCCTGCCTTCACCCAGTGTCCCCACCTATATACTTTTCCATTAAATATTTCTTCACTCAAAGGGTTGTGAATCTTTGGAACTCTCTATATCCTCGAGGGTTGTGGATGTTCAGTTGTTCAAGGCTGAGTATATTCAAGGCTGAGATAGATGGATTTTTGGACTTTAAGGGAATGAAGAGTTAGAGGGGTAGAAATTGCCCTTCACCTGAAACGGGGTGTTCCCCCGCCGTTTTGATGATCAGATCAGCCATGATCTTATTGAATGGCGGAGCAGGCTCGAGGGGCCAAATGGCCGACTCCTGCTCCTATTTCTTATGTTCTTATCTTCTAACCACAGCAGCGGTTCAGGTCGCCTCGTGAGCGACATTCAGCTCTTTGTTTTTTTTTGTTTTGATCCGGAAGTCGGTGTAAATGAGGGCGGTGACTACTCCTGAGGGGCAAAGACGCGGCGGTGACAGAAACTGAGGGGCGGAAGTTGGGGGCGGTGCGGAGTCACCGCCACGATGACATCATCACGGCACCGCGTCACCACAGCTCCCCACCTTCACTTAAAGGGGAGAGCCTTCGCGGTTTTAAAACTTCGGCCCACTGGGCCACCAGGAAGTGGATGCCAGCCTGCCAGCTGAACCTGGGGGCATAACTGTCTCGCCGACATGGCAGTCGGCTGACAAAAAATGGCGGCAGCGGCAGTGCGCCCTCCCCTTTAAGGGAAGCTACATTGCCGCTGCAGAAGGCTACAGCCTCACCGGACCACAGAGAAAAAGCTTGTTTTGGCACTGCCGGGCGGGATGAAGATTTTCCGAGGGGAATGTCGCCGTCGGGGGGTCAGATCGGCGGTGTGCACGGTGGTGAAGCGCTGAAGACGGATCGGCAGCAGCGGGGCGGTAAGGGGGGGGGATTGGGGCCCGGCGGGAAAACTCAGGAGGGCAATTGGGCTAACAGCGGCCATTCCAGTAAACATCGACAGCCACTCCACTCTGCAGCGTGGCCGCCGGTTTGCAGGGGTAACAGGCCTTAAGGAGGGGGCAATTTCAGCCCCATGGTGTTCAGGCAGGAAAGTGGAGTTGAGGTCGAAGATAATCTTATTGAATGGCGGAGCAGGCTCGAGGGCCCATAAGGCTTACTCCTGCTCCTCATTCTTATGTAAGACGGTCACTGATCAGGTGTGGGAACCCTGGCTGGTTTCTTCACCCCTCCCTAGCGCAAGAGCACTGTGGTGCATGGTAGCACTGGATACTCTGCCACAAGAAATAAAATCCATCAGTTGTGACAGAGTACCCTTAGAAAGTCGGGATCGCAGCACGCCCGTGAATCAAGTGCAATAATGGGCCGGATTTTGCTGGAGCGATGCATCGCGTGGCGTGCCCCGTTTCTTATATTTGCTTCCTCACACTCTCAACTTGAAAAATCTTGTAAAGTCCTGTCCCCTCAGTACAGATTCACACGAGGCATGTAGTGAAATCAAGGTCACTCTGGACCTGCACCTTTATTTCACAGCTCTGGAATGCTGCATTTGCCCGAGACCTGTCCTTATATACCTGTCTCTTGCAAGTGCACCCCTGGTGCTAAGATATGCTGGTGGTTACAGGTCATATCTTATTACAGTCATGTATTGCATGTTAGGATACAGTTATATATAACAAATGTAAGATACATGACAAATCTTTGCGCTGCAAATTGTTGGAAGTGCATGCTGATAACAGGGCAGTGAGGGCAATGGGGCATCTGGGACCTCGGGAAACGATGGGACCAACCATCTATCTCTTTAACCCATGGGATTTAAGGATAAAGAAAGGAAGAGAGAAACGACAGAATAAGAAATGGGGTGAATTACAGTCAAATCAGGAACATAAAGAGAGGGAGAGAAAGATTGGATTAAGAGTGAGAGCACGAAAAAAGCAACAGAAATGAAAAGTAAGATTTGCTTTTAATTTAAATTTTAAATATTAAAAATCTCTAAGAATAATTTACTACCTGCAGGAATGAGACTCCACAGGTTCAATTATTCCCCTTATGGGTTGGAGAGGTTGAGTGGCATTGTAGGAACATAAATCTCCTCATGAAAGGGGTCCTTACACTGTTAATTCCAAGCCCTATCTTTCTGCACCAGGTTTAATGAGTAATCAATGTGTAAATGCAGCAATTGCATGAAACTCAGCGCGAGGTTGAGGGCGAGCTGCCCATTCACAAGGCTAATGGCAAAGCGGCGCAAATCGTCAAGCAACTTGTGACAATTTGCAACTTGCGTGGTATCTCTAACTTGCCACAAGTTGCTGGCCGATTTACACATTAAGTAAACTCATTGGTATTTTCCCGGCAAATTCTGGGCCAATGTTACCAATGGTATCGCAGAGTGGATAGCTACCGACAGCAGACCCATCGTCCAATCAGCTGTACACCTTGCCTTCCAGAGGAACGATTGAATCATGAATATATGATCTGCATAACCACAAAAGTCTACAGCGACAGTGCTACTCAAGGACGTCCATGAGCTATCTTCGAATCATTGCACACGTGACTGATGCTGTTTGGACACTACAGTCAAACATACCGAAGACAAATACTATAGTGAAACATGTGCAGATGTTGCGAAAAAGTGAGATATACAAGGCTAGGTAACAAAAATTAGCATCGACAATGCACACAGTATGATAGCAACAGCCAATCTTTTACCATTCGAACACAGTCTGCACCCATCGATCACAAAATGCTTAATGCTGTCGGGTTTGAAAACTTACTGGCAAAATGTAGAAAACCACACATAGTCCAGCTAATACCACAGAACTAGAAATACAACAGGTCGCAAATGGACAAAAGCAAGAGTCCCTTGTGCAAGATGCTTCAACTGGATGGAACTCCACATTTCAGATGGCCCAGCGACTGCTTAGAAATAGATTAGTTATCACAGTCATGTCCGAAGTACAATCTATCATGAACACTCCTGCTGAATTTGACAAACTCCCAAAGTTGGAAGTCCCCATTGGAGCCCTGCGGGTATGTGACCGGGTCCCTGGGGAGAGAGCTATGTTGCCAACTCTGCGGTTTTGTCCATACTGTGCCAGTTTTAACACTACCCATCCCAGTTGCCCTTGAGAAGGTGGTGGTGAGTGGTCTTCTTGAACTGCTGCAGTCCATGTGGTGAAGGTGCTCCCACAGTGCTGTTTGGGAGGGAGTTACTGGGCTGGCTGTGCCATTGCCATGTCCATAATCAGTGCCAAGGTCAATGCCGAGTGGACCATCCGGTTTTATTCTTCTTATTGTTTTTTGTAGTGGGTTGGTACAATTGAGTGTCTCGCTGAGCCATTTCAGAGGGCAGTTAAGAGTCAACCACATTGCTGTGCGTCTGGAGTCACAAATAGGCCAGACCGGGTAAAGACAGCAGATTACCTTCCCTAACGGGCATTAGTGAGCCAGATGGGTTTTTACGACAATTGGTATTTTCATGATCACCATTACTGATACTAGTTTTTTTATTCCAACTTTATTTAATTAACTGAATTTAAATTCCCCAGCTGCCGTGGCAGGTATTGAACTCACGTCTCCGGATTATTAGTCCAGGCCTCTGGATTACCAGTCCAGTGACATAACCACTATGCTATCGTACCCTCATTCTGAAGACGAATGGAAAGGAACGATGCCAAGCATCACTGCTTTGGACTATTTTAAGGCACAGCCAGTTCGCCGTATAAACAACTGTCCTCTGGAATGCTGGTTGGAGTCTATTGGTGCCCATACAAGTTTCGCAAAGCTGGAATGTGTATACCTAGCAATATCATAGAAATTTACAGCACAGGAGGAGGCCATTCGTCCCATCGACTACAACACCACCTTGTATTTATATAGCGCCTATGACATTGTAAAACGTCCCAAGGCGCTTCACATGAGTATTATGATAATTTGACACCAAGCCACATAAGGAGAAATTAGGATGGGTGACCAAAAACTTGGTCAAAGAGGTAGATTTTAATGAGTGTCTTAAAGGAGGAAAGATTGGTGGAGAAGGCGAGAGGTTTAGGGAGGGAATTCCAGAGCTTGGGGCCCAGGCAACAGAAGGCACGACCACCAATGGTTGAACGATGAAAATCAGGGATGCTCAAGAGAGCAGAATTAGAGGAGTGCAGACATCTCGGGGAGGTTGTGAGGCTGCAGCCGATTACAGAGAAAGTGAAGGGCGAGGCCATGGAGGGATTTGAAAACTAAGAAGAAAACTACAGTGCCATGGGAACGACTCTTCTCACATTCTGGTCAAGTTGTCAGCAGCATTATCTCCCGAAAATGTAAACAAACATTGTCTGTTCAAGCAACTAGCTAAATGACAGCAAAAAATACAACGGAAGCTTTGTTGAGACTCGTAGGCTACGTTGCATTTCATTTTCTGCCTGTGGCAATGTAAAGCCCACCAATTTTCCTTTTTAATTTGCACTTTCGGATATGATGACTCAAAGGTTTTTTTCGATATCATTTTGTGTAATAATAATAATTATCACGTCATTAATTAAACAAACTTGAATGAGATGGATGTAGTAATTGAATATGCGATGAAAACCAAGATTAATTGAGATTTTTAAAAAATTAATTGAGAAATGAATCGTGATTAATTTTTCTCAATCGTTTAATAGCTCTATGAATCATAGAATCATTGAATGATACAGCAGAGAAGGAGGCCATTCGGCCCATCTTGCCTGTGCCAGCTCTCTGAAAGAGCGATCCAATTAGTCCTGCAGCCCCCTAGTCTCTCCCCAAGCTCTGTAAATTTCCCTTCTTCAAGTTTTTATCCAATTCCCTTTTGAGAGTTATTATTGAATCTGTTTCAACCACCCTATCAGACAGATCATAACAACTCGCTGTGTAAAAAATGTTTTCCTCATGTCTCCTCTGATTCTTTTGTTAAATACCTTAAATATGGAATGGGAAAAAGTACCAAATTTCCTCCAAGCCCATGCACATCATCTGCACTGAGGTGGGTTAACACAGTGAAACGTTGCCAATATAGGGCAATTGCTGTTCTTGTGAGAATTTCCACCTGCAATACGCAGAGGCCGGAACCACCTCCATTTGCTTGTTGCCTGATTTCTGGTGACGGAGTCTAAATGGATCACAGACTCCTCCATCATTTCCAATGGCAACACTCAATCAGCATGTGCCAGGCTTGGTGTGAGAGGAACACATCACCTTCCACACCCAGCAAGGACCGACAATCCGTCCTCATTAAAAACGTTGAGAAAATGACTTAAATTTTCTTACCTGACATTTAACTTTCAGAGGAGATCAGGTCTAATTTCGTGGAGGGTTTCCGTTGTGTTAAATCACACTGGTATTTGTTTTCTGTTGATAATAACAACAACAACTTGCATTTATATAGCGCCTTTAACATAGTGAAACGTCCCAAGGCACTTCACAGGAGTATTATGCAATAAAAATTTGACACCGAGCCGCATAAGTAGAAATTAGCGCAGGTGACCAAAAGCTTGGCCAAAGAGGTTTGTGTTATATATGTAACTTTGTAATACTTGCCACCAGAGGGCGCGACTGTTGGAGTCCTAATGGTCACCTGCATACACGTACAGGGCCAGTATAAAAGGTTGGCTGCCATGTTGTTGAGGCACTCTGGAGTTATAATAAAGACGACTAAGGTCACACTAAGTTTAGCTCCCAGTACTCAGCCTCGTGGAGTTCTTCTACACACAACAGTTTGTTTTAAGGAGCGTCTTGAAGGAGGGAAGAGAGGTAGAGAGGCGGAGAAGTTTAGGCAGGGAGTTCCAGAGCTTGGGGCCCAGGCAACAGAAGGCATGGCCACCAATGTTTCAGCGATTATAATCAGGGATGCTCAGGAAGGAAGAATTAGAGCAGCGCAAACATCTCGGGGGCTTGTGGGGCTGGAGGAGCTTACAGAGACTGGGAGGGGTGAGGCCATGGAGGGATTTGAAAACAAGGATGAGAATTCTGATATTTTGAAAACGTAGCACGCAAAGGTATGCCAGGTCATCATTGTAAGCATCAGCCAAAGACATAACACTACAAGCCCCCGTACAGCCCCTGTCCCTGTCTGCACTTCTTGATCAGCTTGTGCTGAACTCCCTAAAAACCAGGTGAGTCGAAGGTTGCGATTCGCTGATACCGTGCAGGGGAGCTACCAATCCAAGGCTGGCACTCAGATATTTAAAGGGCCGGTGTGCTGCGTGGTTGAACAAATGAGCATCATTTCTTTTGGATGTGCTTTCAACGACAATCCATTCAGCCCTCTTTATTTAAATGCAGCGACTCTTTCGTTACGCTATCGACAGCAGTGTACGGACTTTGAGCAGCAAGTGAGTGATTCTAACAGTTGTCTGGTAATTGCCTGGAGCAGCGTGGAGGCATAAGACTCCAGGGAGCAGCGCGAGCTGGTGCAGGAGGGCAACGGCAGCGAAGAGGGCGACTGGATTGGACGTCATCAAGGTCCAGGTCGCTGATTGGAGCGTGGGCAGGTACAGCAGGAGCGGCGAGGTTGGGGCGCAGGAGCAGCGAGTGATCGTGGAGGGGCGCGATCGGGGCCCAGGAGAGGCGTGAGTTTGGGGCCAGAAGAGGCGAGGACCCATGGGCAGCACGGGCCAGCCCACACTGAGATATGTGTGCGCACTAGGCCCATGCAACAGAGCTGGTCTCCAGTCGTCTTGGATAACCCTTGCAAGTGGACCAAGACCTAGCTCTGTCAAGCCCTTGTGATGGCTGGCGTGCAACGGCCACCACACGTTAAAAAAATCCACACACAGGTATCTTCCACCCTTCAGGACGTAGTTTGGGACCTGGAATATTAAGTCCTTCATTGAAACACCTGTGAACTCATCCCTTTTTGGCGTGAAAGCAAGTCATCCTTGATATGATGGATTGCCCAAGACGATTGATTGTCTGGTAATTAGCTGGTATGTTGGAGTGTCAGAGTTACCAGCCTTGGGCCACTAACCAAACTCACCTTCTCGCTGATTTTTAAAGAACTCTTTTAAAAGAATCACTTGCCACTCGTTTCTGATACACAGGAACATAGCAACAGGGTTAGGTCATACAACCCCTCGCGCCTGTTCCGCCATTCAATCATTGAGATCATGGCTGATTTGCATCTAAGCTCCATCTACCCGCCTTGGTTCTGTAACCCTTAATGCTCTTATCCAACAAAAATTTATCAATCTGAGTTTTGAAATTTTCAATTGATCCCCAGCCTCAACAGCTTTTTGGTGGGGAAGAGAGTTCCAGATTTCCATTGCCCTTTGTGTGATGAAATGCTTCTTGCCATCACCCCTGAATATCCTCGCTCTAATTTTAAGGCTCTGGCCCCTTGTTCTGGACTTCACCCGCCAGAGGAAATAGTTTTTCTCTATCTATCCTATCAACTCCTTTAATCATCTTAAACACCTCAATTAGTGCAATTTGGAATTTCAACAGGATACAAGGGCAAAAAGTGTAAAGCGCTGACTAGATTGTTTTGAGACAGAATGATCAATTATTTGACTTATTTATACCATGTATACGGCGACCGTCTTTTGAGACCAATGGAGAATGACATAACCAGGAGCATCTTATCACATAGACTATTGAATTCTCCGATTTCTTTGAATTCTTTCCTCTGATCATGCTTCCAATGTCACTTTGCTCCCCTACTTTGCCCAACAACAGCAGACTAACTTGAAGTAGTTCAACAACTTTAATGAGGAAGTTTTATTTCACCATGTGATTGTTTCCAGCGAGTGAGGACTTCAGTCCAAAGGGTAAAATAACTATCATTTGCCAGCATGCTAAACATCATGCTTGTACAATGCCTTGACTTTTCCAGCCTCAACAACTCAAAAGCAGATAAACGGCATTGACAGCTTAGAGAAGTACTAAAAATCAAAGCTTCTGTCAAGCCATTGCTCCTCAATCTATTTCTCCATTATGGGCAGTTATCTTCACTTGCCCTGTCTAATCTCAATGGCTTTCAACGGAAATTCCACTTTCTCTGTGAAAGCATTTTGGTATAGTTGCTGTTAGTGACTTCTGATTCCAAAAGCTGCAGTTACTATGTATATATGCGTAAGTGTATATGTGTATATGTATATATGCGTATATATGTGTGCGTATATGTATATCTGTATATCATCATCATAGGCAGTCCCTCGGAATTGAGGAAAACTAGCTTCCACTTTTAGAAGGAGTCCTTAGGTGGCTGAACATTCCAATACGAGAGCCACAGTCCCATTGAGGGCAAGGGTGGGTGGGACTGGTTTGCCGCACGCTCTTTCCACTGCCTGTGCTTGATTTCTGCATGCTCTCGGCGATGAGACTCAAGGCACTCAACGCCCTCCCGGATGCACTTCGTCCACTTAGGGCAGTCTTTAAGCTCGGGACTCCCAGGTGTCAGTGGGGATGTTGCACTTTATCAGGCAGGCTTTGAAGGTGTCCTTGTAATGTTTCCTCTGTCCACCTTTGGCTCATTTGCCATGAAGGAGTTCCGAGTAGAGTGCTTGCTTTGTGAGTCTCGTGTCTGGCACGCGGACAATGTGGCCTGCCCAGCGGAGCTGATCAAGTGTGGTCAGTGCTTCAATGCTGGGGATGTTGGCCTGGTCAAGGACGCTAATGTTAGTGTGTCTGTCCTCCTAAAGGATTTGTAGGATCTTGCGGAGGCAGCGTTGGTGGTATTTCTCCAACGACTTGAGGTGTCTATTGTACATGGTCCATGTCTCTGAGCCATACAGGAGGGCGGGTATTACTACAGCCCTGTAGACCATGAGCTTGGTGGTAGATTTGAGGGCATGGTCTTGGAACACTCTTTTCCTCAGATGGCCGAAGGCTGCGCTGGCGCACTGGAGGCGGTGTTGAATCTCCTCATCAATGTCTGCTTTTGTTGATATCTGTATATGTGCATATATGAATAGGTATACATCTGTACAAGTGTCAGCTCAATACCACACTCGCCTCAGTCAGAAGGTTGTGGGTTCAAGTCCCACTCCAGGTACTTGAGCACAAAAGATCTAGGCTGTCGCTCCAGTGTAGTGCTGAGGGAGTGCTGCACTGTCGGAGGTGCTGTCTTTCGGATGAGATGTTAAACCGAGACCCCATCGACTCTCTCAGGTGGACTTCAAAGATTTTATAGTATTATTTTGAAGAAGAGCAAGCGAGTTATCTCTGATGTCCTGGCCATCTCCTCGGTGCCCTGGCCAATATTTATCCCTCAATCAACACAACGAAAACATATTTTCTGGTCATTATCACTTGCTGTTTGTGGGAGCTTTCTGTGCGCAATTGGCTGCTGCGTTTTCAACGTTACAACAGTGACTACACTTCAAAAGTATCTCATTGGCTGTAAAGTGGTTTGGGATATCTTGTGGTTGTGAAAGGCGCTATATAAATACAAGTTCTTTCTTTACAATTGTACATGTGTATATATGTATATAGGTGCATAGATGTGTATGTATATATATGTACGTGTGCATGTATATATACTGCATACTCACAGTCTGTCTTGTAGTTGAAGGGCTAGTAGTTTACCTGAAACCCAAAACTGCATTCAATGTATCACACTCTGAGACCAAATGCACTCTAAAACTCAGGAGCTATCTTTTCCTGTTCACTAATTCAAAAGGAATTCTAGGTGTGAATAAAAAGCAGAGAACATTGCTTCCCAGTCACTTAAAGTGATGAGCATAGGACACTACCCCTGCAGGATAGCTTTTCATCAATGTACGTTGTGAGTTCATGGGCAATAGCCTCTGCTCAATTGCCAGTGACAGTAATTAGCAGGCAATAGGGACAGCTATATTTTAAATGTGATGGGCTTTGAACCAATGACACTTAATACCTTAACGTGAGTGTATAATAACACTAAACTATGGTCCACTGCTACGAAAGGCTGTAGTGATAAATATTGTGTCATAGATAACCTTGAGTGTGGAACTTCTCCCGAGTTGTTTTCCTTTCAATAGTATTGTAACAATTACAACAAGAAGGTGGCCTGCTATCATGCCCTTGGCCGGAATCAATTACCAACACATGAAGGGGGCTTCAATATGACAATGGAGACAATCATAATTACTTTTCCAGCCGATCTTAAGGCTTTAGCTATTAGTAGTCTTCATATTATTGAGCACGTTTAAAATTATTCCATTTCACTATAATCAGTTCATGAAGTTACATGATTGGAACATAAGAACATAAGAAATAGGAGCAGGAGTGGGCCATTTGGCCCCTCGAGCCTACTCCACCATTCAATAAGGTTATGGCTGATCTGATCTTGGCCTCAACTCCACTTCCCTGCCCGCTCCCCATAACCTTTGACTCCCTTATCGTTGAAAAATCTGTCTATCTCCCCCGTAAATATATTCAATGAATCTATATAAGCAGGAATCGGACAATAGACAGGTTATTCCCGCGAGGCTCTCAAAGTGCGGACAATTAGGATTCCCGCCTCAACTGCAATTTGGGCTTGGGGTTTTGTTTTCCATGTGTGGTGAACTTGCCGACCTGGGTAGAGTAGGGTGGGAGAGCTGGCTGGCTTAAGGACATGTCCCTTTCCCTCACTGGCAGGTTGGTGGGAACAACATCTGTGCAGATGTCGGTTGGATCGGCCCCTGTGCCAAGAACATGAGAGGCCGACTGAAGAGGGCGAGGTTAAACGAGGAAATGCGACACATGGCAATTATTAAATGGCTTCATGCCACTAGGAACACCACCACCTCCAAGTTCCCCTCCAAGTCACATACCATTCTGACTTGGAAATATATCAGCCATTAGTTCATCGTCACTGGGTCAAAATCCTGGGACTCCCTCCCTAACAGCACTGTGAGAGTACCTTCACCACACGGACTGCAGAGATTCAAAAAGGCGGCTCACCATCACCTTCTCAAGGGCAATTAGGGATGGGCAATAAATGCTGGGCTTGCCAGCGATGCCCACAACCCAGGAACAAATACAAAAAAAAGGTAGCAATCTCCATTATCAGCTATAGTGGAGCAAACCTTTAGCCCCCATCTCCACGTTGCCCCATGGATAATGGAGATTGGTGGATCGTCAACAGTTCCAAATGTTGGTAGTGTATTTATGCTACAAAAATGAATCTTTATTGGATTCATTCTGGCTGGTCCCCGCACACAGAGTTTTCAAATTAATTATTGCTTGCTGCTTCTCAGGCAGCAGAGAATCCACATCTGAGGCTGCCGGATATACGTCCCAGTGTAAGGAAAGGGTTAAAAACAGAAAATGCTGGAAATACTCAACAGGTCAGGTAGCAGCTGTGGAGAGAGAAAGAGAGTTAACGGCCCTGAAATCCCGCCCTCCCCGGGTCCGGACGGAGTGTGTACGGACCTGGGGAGGCATCGCAAAAGCATTTCCAATCTGTCAAGTTCTGGCTTGACAGATCCTCCGCATCTTGGGGAAAAGGACATTCGCATGGGCAAGACTGCACCATCACCCCTTTGATCTTTTAATCACTCGCACCAATCTGCCAGTGAGGGAAATCGCTATCACTGACCTTCCCTTTTGTTCTTCCATCCCCTCCCTATTTGCCCAGCTCTTGCCCAGCGAATGTCCTCCAAACTCTTGTGCCTGCTAAAAGCAGGTGCATAGCTTACTTTTACCAGCGGAAGAGTTTTAAAACATAAAAAAACATGTTAAAAATAAAATTTAAAAACACATTTTTATGTTAAAAACCCTGTCCACTAAGGTAAGTTTATTTTATACCCTAATTAAAACACTTTTTTTAAAAATATTTTTTTCTAAAACATTTAATGAACTTTAATTTCAATTAATGTGAAATATAAGAGGTGTGTTTTTTTATTTTTTATGTTGTGTTTAGTGTGTTTGGGTTATTTTTCTCATTAATAGCAATAAGAACTCATAGATATGGAGTCCCCATTGCTATTAATGAGAATACTGTACCTGATTGTTGTGTGGTCACATGTGACTGCGTCTTCTGCGCCCGAATGTCGAGGATGGGAGCATGCTCTGCAGTGCAGGAAGAGAAGGCCTCCCCAATGCAATCGCAGGCGCCGTCGGGACCACTGGTAAATTGGTTAAAAATTCTCCGGTCGGAGGCGTTTGTCCAAAGGAAGCCTTCGACTGGAATTTCAGGCCCAATGTTTCAGGTCGGTGACCTTTCATCAGAACTGGGACAAGCTAGAGATGTAACAGGTTTTAAGCAAATGCAGGAGCAGGGAAAGGATGAGCGAGGGGAGGAAAGAACAAAAGGGAAGGTCAGTGATAGGGTGGACGGCGAGAGTGATTAAAAAATAAAAGGGATGATGGTGCAATCTCCTTATTCCCTGCACCATCATTCCTTTTATCATTTAATCTCTTCTGCCTCCCACCCTATCACAAACCTTCCCTTTTGTTCTTTCCTCCCCTCTCCCCTTTCCCTGCCCCCGACAATTGCTTAAAACCCTGTTACCTCTCTAACTTTTACCAGTTCTGACAAAGGGTCATTGACCCAAAATGTTAACTCTGTTTCTCTCCCCACAGTTGCTACCTGACCCGCTGAGTAGTTCCAGCATTTTCTGATTTTATTTCCTATTTCCAGCAACCGCAGTATTTTGCTTTTGTAAGGAAAGGGTTAATCAGACTGGCAGCAGAGTTTTGTAAACTGATCTGATTAAGTGCACTAATGTAGTACCTCTATTGATTTGTCTTTAGATTGTAGTAATGTTAACATTTACCCTTTGCTTGTTTGAAAGGGAAGTATGATTCTAAAATGGTGATGTCTTAAAATAGTTACAATTGTACAGCTACACAGTTATTCGAAGATGAGGGCCATGGAACCTTTGAACAAAGACTGACTTTTAATATGAAGTAACCAGGAGAAGCTAATTGGTAATGTGCGCACTGCATGGTGATATCAAGCAAGAGAGCACTGTAAACACAGATATCATTGCAAGTACATAACATTATCTTTTAATTAGAGTTTAGCTGAATGATACAGAATCAAAGGCAGGCTTAGAATTGGTCTTTTCACTTGAGAGAATAGCAACTATATCAAACAGGAAAGAAATCTGTGACAAGATAACGAAATAGGAGAGTTATACTGATTTAATGAGTCCAATGTAAAAAGAGCTTGCTGGTGAGAAAATCAGCTTATAAATTGAGTTATTGATGAGGTATCTATTCTTATTAGCTTCTTCATGTTGGTTTTCACTCTTTATTTAATCATGTAATGTGAAAAAAGGAAAAGCTGAGGGGTGGCCTGATCAAGGTCTTGAAACTTATGAAGGGGTTCGATAAGGTAGACGTAGAGAATATGTTTCCACTTGTGGTGGAGACCAAAGCTAGAGGCTGTAAAATATAGGATAGTCACTAATAAATCCAATAAGGAATTCAGGAGAAACATCTTTATCCAGAGAGTGGTGAGAATGTGGAACTCGCTACCACAGGGAGAGGTTGAGGCAAAGAGCACAGATGCACTTAAAAGGAAGCTAGGTAAGTATATGAAGGAGAGAGGAATAGAAGAATATGTTGATAGGGTGAGATGAAATAGAGTGGGAGGAGGCTTGTGTGGAGCAGAGACCAATTGGACAGAATGTGGGTCTCCCCCACTCTACATCCCGCCGAGCAGTCTGCGCAACCCGGGGCCTGCGAGCACCATCGGAGCAGGCCGGGGAGCAGAAGGAGCAGTGTGGCGGCCTACCTCTCCAGGGAGCAGCACGTGCTGGAGCAGGAGAGCAATGGCAGTAAAGAGGGACGTCACCAAGGTCCAGGTCGCTGATTGGAGCGTGGACAGGTACAGCAGGAGCAGCGAGGTCGGGGCGAAGGAGCGGTGAGAGATTGTAGAGGGATGTGATCGGGGCCCAGGAGAGGCGTGAGTTCGGGGCCCACCCACACTGCGATATGTGTGCGCACTCGGTCCGTGCAGCAGAGCTGGTCTTCAGTTGTCTTGGTTAATCCTTGCTCTGTCAAGCCCGTGTGATGGCTGGTGTGCAACACATGTTAAAAAAAGATGCGCAGGCATCTTCCACCCTTCAAGATTTAGTTCGGACCTGGAATTTTAGGTCTATCATTGAAATACCTGTGAACTTTTTGACGTGGAAACAAGTCATCCTCGATTCAAGGGACTGCCTATGATGATGATAATGACATCTACCTTATCGAACCCCTTCATAAGTTTAAAGATCTGTTTCTGTGCTGTAAAATACTACATAATTCTATGCTTGTAATGTATGCACCTGTGAGGATGCTCAAAGGTTTGTAGAGCTGTTGTGTCTAGAGGAGTCCGTGTTCCACATTTACGTCAAATGTGTGAGGTTGCAGCCCCTCTTCCAATATTTGAAGGGGCTGCTCCTCAAATTCTGGTTGTACTTCAGTCCCACACTTCTGATCTTTGGGCACCCTGTGCGGAGGGGAGTGGGCAGGCCTCCTCGTACGACTGCTCCTGGGCATGGCCAAGGTGGCCATCAACCAGTCGAGGCAGCGGGCGGTCGAGGGGGCCGTTCAGCCCGACTGGCTGCCTCTCTTCCGCGGTTACATCCGGGCCAGGGTGTCCTTGGAGATGGAGCACGCGGTGTCCACCGGTACGCTCGCGGCCTTCCGCGAGAGGTGGGCACCGGAGGGACTGGAGTGCATCATCTCAACCGGGAACAGAATTTTAATTTGACTTAATTTGATTTGATTTGATAAAGGTTCCCTTTATGTTGAATTGTTAATTTGTGTTTTTGGTGCCCTCAAAAAAAAAACAAGGGGCACGTGATTGAAAGTTTCTGGAGTGTGATCCCCCTCCCCCCCCTCCCTTTAATCAGGGGGCACTTGTATTAATGTTCCTACACAAAATAGTTGCAGAGCTGATGCACTGAGAGTGACTTAGCCAGTCCCATGATGTTCATATGACTCAATAAAACCCCAGTCAGTTGAGTCTAGGTCATCCACGATGAGGTATACAGTTGTGAGCCTGGTGGATGAACTGGTAATGTGTAGTGTGATTGTTAAACCTTTGTTAATAAACCAACTGGTTCTTAATAGCAATATGTTGCTATGTTGCTAAAGAACCCAGGAAGCAAATACATTACAATGCTGAAGATCAAATAGCTGGGGTAAAAGGAAAAGTATAAAAGACAGAAGGCTGTAATGAGCATTAGGATTCGAAGGCTCAATCGACCTGAATACTGAGGTCAGAACTGTGACATGTTGAATCCCACAATCACCAGTTATGGGCCAGTACGTATGATTGCATGTTTACAAAATAATGAAGGGACTAGATTGTGTTCATGTGCACCAAATTATTTCACTGGACAAGTTAGACAGCACCAGGGGTCGCACTTACAAGTAACATAAAAGCAAAACTATGTTGGATATTAGACAGATCTTCCCTTCCCAGTGAATAGTAGATCTGTGGTACAGGTTGCTGGTTCATGCTGATTCAACATATTCCTTCGAGAGAGAGTTAGGCCAGTTTCTAGCTGGGGAGAAAATCACCTGGTAGAAACGGTCGGCCCTCCATCGTGTAATCAGGGTCAATGCACTCTCGAAACTAGTTTTGACTGCCTAAAGGGGTCAGAGTGGAATTCTTCTGATTTTTTTTCAACCCGCTCATTGGCCTGTGGCTTTTTCTGTTTTTCTCCCCCTGTCCCTCAGGAGGTTACATGGGTCCAGGTGAGTAGGGAGTCTGTTACCCTGATGTATAAGGTATATTACAGCTATATAGGACAGACTAGATGGACCAGCTGGTCTTTTGTAGCCTGACATTTTCGTACGTACCACAGAAATCTCCAACAGTGTGGTCCTTTGTGATGTAATCACTACAAGATTAGGTCGTCATATAAATTGATTACATATTATTTCAAGATTTGCATGCAACAGATTGTCCCCTTGACGGTATGTGTCAGATCATAGACTGACAGACAAATCACATTGAAGCCTTACGTCAAATGCACTAGCACATTGCAGACCACTGCAGCTCCAGCATGACACGACTGTCTTTATGATGTGAGCACATCAATGCCAATTACCATCTGTGAAGATTTTAATTAGTTTAATTTAGGTAAACTGTTCTGGATGATTTGCTGCCAGGTAAAAAGCGACATAGGAAGTGCTAAGGCCGGCTAGCTGGGTTTTGAACCCAATGACATTTAATATCTTTATCATTAGAGCCTTCCGGAGCAGTGGACCATAGTTTAGTATTATTATACACTCGAGTGCTTCCTTTTTGAATCAATGGTAAGGAAATAATGTGGCACAGCTCTCACCGGAGCCGTTATTGTAAGCCTTCGTTTGCATAGCAGTTTGGAATGTGTGGGTAGCGACAACACGTTTCCACAATTGAAGCACGGTGTGAACGTACTATTGTCAATACAGCATGGAGTATAACTTATCAATAGGCATAACAACATCAGTTAAACATATTCCGTCCTCAACCAACATCACTGAAAGAGATGATCTAGTTATTCATCATCATCATAGGCAGTCCCTCGGAATCGAGGAAGACTTAATTCATTCATAAACGTCAGTCCTTAAGTGACTGAACAGTCCAATACGAGAACCACAGTCCCTGTCATAGGTGGGACAGACATTCGTTGAGGGAAAGGGTGGGTGGGACTGGTTTGCCACACGTTCTTTTTGATTTCTGCATGCTCTCGGCAATGAGACTCGAGGTGCTCAGCGCCCTCCCGGATGCACTTCCTCCACTTGGGGCGGTCTTTGTCAGGGTCTCCCAGGTGTCAGTGGGGATGTTGCACTTTATCAGGGAGGCTTTGAGGGTGTCTCTGTAACATTTCCTCTGCCCACCTGGGGCTCGTTTGCCATGAAGAAGTTCCAAGTAGAGCGCTTGCTTTGGGAGTCTCATGTCTGACATGCAAACAATGTGGCCTGCCCAGCGGGGCTGATCAAGTGTGGTCAGTGCTTCAATGTTGGGATGTTGGCCTGGTCGAACACGCTAACATTGGTGCATCTATCCTCCCAAGGGATTTGCAGGATCTTGCGGAGACATCGTTGGTGGTATTTCTCCAGCAACTTGAGGTGTCTACTGTAAATTGTCCATGTCTCTGAGCCATACAGGAGGGCGGGTATTACTACAGCCTGTAGACCGTGAGCTTCGTGGCATATTTGAGGGCCTGGTCTTCGAACACTCTTTTCCTCAGACGGCCGAAGGACTCAAGTGTTCTCGACTCCATCCCGCAGCATGCTACCCACCACCACCTCAGTAAAACCCCAACACTGAGGTAGAAAAAGCCATAAGATAGCTTAACAAAAAGGCTACGGGAGTGGATGGAATCCCCACTGAGGCATTGAAATATGGCGAAGAGGCATTGTTGGCACGAATATGTGACCTCATTTCTTTCATCTGGAGGGAGGAGAGCATTCTGGGAGATTTCAGAGATGCAGCCATTGTGACCATCTTTAAAAATGGGGACAAGTCCGACTGTGACAACTACAGAGGAATCTCCCTGTTATCAGCCACTGGAAAAGCCATCGCTAGAGTCCTCCTCAACCATCTTCTCCCTGTGGCTGAGGGGCTCCTCCCGGAGTCACAGTGTGGATTTCGTCCCCTCCGGGGCACAACGGACATGATTTTTACAGTGCGCTAGGTGCTGGAAAAATGCAGGGAACAGCGCCAACCCTTATACATGGCCTTCTCCGACCTTACAAAGGCCTTTGACACCGATCTAGTTATTATCACATTGCTGTTTGTGGGAGTTTGCTGTGCGCAAATTGGCTGACGCTTTTCCCACATTACAACAGTGACCGCACTTCATAAAAGTACCTCATTGGCTGTAAGGTGCTTTGAGTCAGCTTGTGGTCGTGAAAGGTGCTATATAAATGAAAGTCTTTCTTCTTTTACTTTTCTTCCTTTGAAACCTTAGGTGACATTCAAGTACTTTGCTAAATTAGTCATTTTAATTGGCCTTTGTATGTTGCATCGCAGTGTTATGTTAAATGCTTTATGTCATCCACACCACACCCTGTTGTACATGGAGTGAAAGGTTTGACTACAATTCTATTAAAATATCACCTCTTTGAAAGATGTGCACAAGGAAATGAAAGCAAGTAGAGTTGAAATGAACTTCAATTGAAGAGAGAGGCTGCTGCAATAAATATTATTGGCGAATAAAATAATCCACAATTCACAGAGCGGCACAAGAGCATTATTAAAGCGGAGATGTAAAGAAATTGTTATAATGTATATCATAAAGAATTTATTACATATGGAAGATAAGCTACTGAGTAAATTTGAAATGCACAGTTCGCAACTTTGAAGGGTGAGCTGGTTACAAAGGTGTTGACTCATCCAGTGGCTAATCTTTTGATTCACTCATAGTCTCATGGTGAAACTTGCTTATACCATATTCTGATGCGTTTTACCAGATTATTTATTACTTTTAGGCAACATGGTGGGTTTACAGTATTGTGTGGAGACTAACCCTTGCCCAAAGTTGCAGTACGCTCCTTGAAATAAAGATGTGGTGCGGTTGGTGAATTCACGGTGAGGAGCAGGCCGGTGGACATATTATGGAGTGAAAGAAAATAGCGTGCAATGCTTTCACCCATTTTTTGTCATAATCATCAGCAATCTTCAAGAAGTGAACATTAAAAATTGAAAGAATTGCGACTGATAGAAACCAATGCGAGGGAGGTCAGATGAAAAGGCTGCCGCCACTCACTGGGGCTGTGGTGGAAAATTCTCGGAGTCAAAAGGGTGACAGATTCAGAAATAATGAATCATAAATAAATAATTGATTTCAGTCCAGTCCACGTATGTGGTTTAAATAAAGAATAATAACATGGAATGAATCCAAAGCGGTAAGCGCAAAGGATTCAAATTACATTATAAACTACAACAGCAAGAATCACTGGTCAATATCCATTATCTGAAACCCATGATGAGATTACCGCTATGAAATAATTTCCATGCATTCATCTTCTAAAAATATGCCCCATTGAGGTTATGGGATTGGGTTTATTAGAGTCAAGGCAGACGAGACAATGTGATTGTATAGCTGATCTATTGCAATGTCTTCACTGAAGGATTAATACTCACTTAATCAACTAGCTGTGACTAAATGAAAAACAGCCATGTTGCTAGTGTATCATAATTTAAATCATATGGAATATCAAAAGCTGCAGTCATACAAGAACTTGCATTTATATAGCACCTTCCAATGCATCAGGATGTCCTAAAGCACTTTACAGCCAATGAAGCACTTTTAAAGTGCACTCACTGTTGTAATGTCGGAAACACGGCAGCTAATTTTCACACAGCAAACTCCCACAAACAGCAATGACCAGATAATCTGTTTCGGGTTGTGTTGGTTGGGAGATAACTTTTGGCCAGGAATACCAGGAGATTTGCCCTGCTCTTCTTCAAAAAGAGTGCCAAATAATCTTCTGCATCTAGCTGAGAGGACAAATGAGGCCTCGGTTTAAAGTCTCATCCAAAAGACGACATTTCCAACGCTTGAGCACTCCCCCGGCACCGCACTGGAGTGTCAGCCTAGATTAATTGCGCAAGTCTCTGGAGTGGGACTTTGACTCACAGGCGAGAGTGCGACCCACTGAGCCACAGCTGACCCTGTGAACAGCAATGACCCCAACTGACGTGACCTCTAGTATTCAGGGTTTTAGAGATCCTCGGGTCTAATGCCTGAAAGCCAAGTCCAAACATGTTGCTTCAACCCCTTGACTCACATCGCTCCCAGTGCAAACAAAATCAAGCCAAAAAACCTGGATATATTAATGCACTCTTCCCTCAAGCACTCTGCATTCAAAAGATATATATTCATAAAATATATATTTAAATGTACGCTTTTGATAATTCAATTAAAAAAAATACATTTGCAAGCTATGTCTGGTTTTTGTGAATATGTAAAATTACAAAAACAGTGGGATTGGCAATTACATTCTCATCCATGAATCAGGCAAATAGATCGGTTTTCAGTTAACCGCCACTGCAATGTATTTTGATTGATGTCTGAAATGGCTGTGTAGACGAACATTTTAGGACAGACAAACAGTGACATACAGTCTCAGCATCAACTCATTTGTTGAAGGGTGGTACAAAGCACATCTGCAGTATTGAAAACTGTGCTTCGACGAATGCTACACACAGATAGACAACTGCTGCACAGCAAAGAATTTGAAATACTTGAAACAGATTGCATTAAGAAATGTTTTTTCGATCGATTTACTTTAGCTGTTAACGTTATGCTTCGGACTATTTCTAAAATTTGTCTTTAGTGATCACATTTTCTAAACTGATCTGTTGCCAACTCCTTACCTCCCTCATATTTCCTTCCTCCCGGAACCTAGGGACTTTTAGAACCCACGCTACCATGAGCGAATCATTGCCTCTTGACTTCCCTTGTCCTCGTATTCAATTCGTTTCAAGGTCGATGGTGCCTTGCACTTTGGGGCTTCAGCTCATCATCTAGGTTTCCCATTCTTCAAGAGATTGTCTTCTTTTACTTTCTACGCTGTTCTTCATTGTTTCCTTTTTATCTTGTTCCACTTCTTCTGCTGTCGTTCCTGCGACACTTTCACCTTCTTCTGCTTCACGGTGAAACGGCAGAAGAGTTTCACAACCCGATTTCTTTTTCACTCTCACTGCTACCAGCCATTCACCGCCTGGGTTTAACAATTCCTATCAAATGGCAGGTATCCAGCGAACATTCACTCGACTCAATCTCCAGGACCAGGGACACATTACAAACAAAAACACATTTATCCACATTCTTTACTGATTTATTTTAAATGACCAACAATTCCTGTGGCAGTAAATTAACTGCAGTAAAACAGAGCTTCAGGGTGAAAAATCACCAAGGATTACCAGAGTTGAATGGACAGAAATGTACAATGTTGAAGCCCCATTCCCTCACAATCATCTGGTCATTGGTTCTGCCAAATATCAGCTAAAGGAACCTGCCCAAAAAAAGCTTTTCCTAATGCTGCGATTCTATGCTTATTCAACAGTTGGAAGCGACGATCAGTTTAATTACGTTACAGTTTGCGCATACAAGAGCAACTCTCCTGCCATTTTTGGTCCTTTTTACCCAAATAGGCCTCCCCATGCCATGTCCTTCCATGCCAAAACACCCTTGTTTCTCCAACACATAGGGGGAGATGCGTTCGCGCCTCTGTTGTGGCGTTAATCCGGGTGGAGCGGTACTTTTAGCACCTTGAAAAAGTTTGCGCCTCCCACCCAGAAATTGGTCAGAATCGGTGGAAGAGCTGACGGGGGCGATAAATCAGCCGCTGCACACTAGAGCTGGGGGGGACGCTAACAAAAATGTCGAAGCTAAATTTAATTGAATCATTGCGCATGCGCCCAACTCCGATTCAGATCCCGGGAAAAGCCGAGTCTTAAAGGCAAGGCATAGTAATGCACCCATTAAAGTTTTCAAGATCACTATTTCTCAAGCTGAACTGTTATGTCTGTCTGCCGCCGCAAACTCGGAGGCTCACGCACCGTGCTGTGTGTAAACGTTGCACTGACTGTGACCTCCGAGGGAAGCGCTTCCTCATTGCTTTAAGTAGCCGCCAGTTAACGACTCTGCAAACCTGTACCGACTGTTTTTCCAGACGTTCTTGGCGGGCGCTCAATGAGACGCCGCACCGAATTTACCGACCGGGGCGCAAGCGTGGGCGTTGCACCAGGAATACGTCAGGATCGGAGCGATTGGCAGCAGCCAGGCGCTACTGGTTTGCACCCCCGGTGAGCCTCTAATGAATTTTCGGTCGGGGCGCTAAACGCTGCGCTCCCAGTCGGTAACCTCTTCTGCTCCCACTAACGCCCCCTCTGGCCGCTAACTGAGGTGTTAGACAATTGAAAATCCAGCCGATTGTGTTACTGAACTACCTCCGTGCAATTTGTGGTAAGCCCAACAGCATCTCACTGCTCTTCTTCAAAGTAGTGTCATGGTATCTTTTATGTCCACTTGAGAGGGCGGACGGGGCCTCGGTTTAACATCTCGCCCGAAAGACGGTGTCTCCCTCAGTTCTACGCTGAAGTGTCAGCCTGGATTCTGTGCACATGTTTCTGGATTGGTGCTTGAACCCACAACCTTTGAGACCAAGCAGGATTGCCCACACTTTACGAGCAGTAGAAGAAGTCAGTAAAAGGGGTGTTTAGCACTAGCTGCTGTTATACTGTCACAGCAACGGAGCAAAACCAATACAAGACTCCCTGTTTTAAGGTGGCCTTGATTATGAGAACTTTTCAATTATCGGCAGAGTTATGGTGCAGTTTATGGAGTGCAATCATTCCCAGCAAATAGACGTGATCTAAGAAACCCAGAATAGCGAATCATTGTTTAGCAGCAGTCCATTGCAGATTAGAGCTGCCAAATAAACCCAGAAAAAACACCTACTATAAAATTCATGGCAGAACCACCTGAACAGCGGATTGGAAAACCGCAAATGTAACAGCCCTATTTAATAAAGGAGGCAGACAGAAAGCAGTAAACTATAATCGAGTTCGCCTAACATCTGTCATCGGGAAAATGCTGGTGTCCATTATTAAGGAAGCAGTAGCAGGACATTTGGAAAAGCATAAATTAGTCACTCAGAATCAGCATGGTTTTATGAAAGGGAAATCACGTTTGACAAATTTGCTGGAGTTCATTGAGGCGGTAACGAGCAGGGTGGATAACGGGGAACCAGTGGATGTGGTGTACTTGGATTTCCAGAAGGCATTCAATAAGGTTCCACATAAAAGGTTATTGCACAAGATGAAAGTTCACAGGGTTGGGGGTAATATATTAACATGGATAGAGGATTGGCTAACTAACAGAAAACAGAGAGTCGGGATAAATGGTTCATTTTCAAGTTGGCAAACAGTAACTAGTGGAATGCCACAGGGATCGGTGCTGGGGCCTCAACTATTTACAATCTATATTAATGATTTGGATGAAGGGACCAAGTGTAATGTAGCCAAGTTTGTTGATGATACAAAGATGGGTGGGAAAGCAAGTTGTGAGGAGGACACAAACAAATCTACAAAGGGATATAGACAGGCTAAGTAAGTGGGCACAATGTGGGAAAGTGTGAGGTTTTCCACTTTGGCAGAAAAATTAAAAAGCAAATTATTATTTAAATGGAGAAAAATCACAAATTGCTGCAGTTCAGAGGGACCTGGGGGTCCTTGTGCATAAAACTCAAAAAGTTAGCACAGCAAGTATTAAGGAAGACCAACAGAATGTTGGCCTTTATTGCAAGGGTGATGGAGGATAAAAGCGAGGAAGTCCTGCTACAATGATACAGGATATTGGTGAGACCACATCTAGAGTACTGCATACAGTTTTGGTCTCCTTATTTAAGGAGGGATATACTTGCATTGGAGGCAGTTCAGAGAAGGTTCACTCAGTTGATTCCTGAGATGAAGGTGTTGACTTATGAAGATAGGTTGAGCAGGTTGGGCCTGTACTCGTTGGAGTTCAGAAGAATGAGAGGTGATCTTATTGAGACATAAGATAATGAGGGGGCTTGACAGGGTAGCTGCAGAGAGGATGTTTCCACTCAGGGAGGAATCTAGAACTAGAGGGCATCATTTTAGAATAAGGGGTCGTCCATTTAAAACTGAGATGGAGGGGGAATTTCTTCTCTCAAAGGGTTGTAAATCTGTGGGATTCTCTGCCCCAGAGATTTGTGGAGGTGGGGTCTTTGAATATATTTAAGGCAGAGATAGGCAGATTTTTGAGCGATAAGGGAGTGAAGGGTTATGGGGAGCGGGCAGGGTGTGGAGCTGAGCCAATGATCAGATCAGCCATGATCTTATTGAATGGCAGAGCAGGCTCGAGGGGTCAGGTGGCCTACTCCTGCTCCGATTTCTTATGTTCTTACGGTCTTAATACCACTATTACGCTCAGCTACCACCAAACCTCCGGCCTCAAAGAGAAAATGGAACAAAGAAGGAGGAGTCCGCAGCAGCAGTGCACTCAAACATTTCCATTCTAAACCAGAGGGATTGCCAAAGGTTCCATCTCACAAAGGATGCTCTTGCATGCTGGTCATCAAAATACCGCTACTCTATGTTTATTCAATTGTTCAAAGTGACAATTAGTTTAATTACTGTACAGTTTGTGCACACTAGGACAACTCTCACTCCTTTTTAGGTCCTTTTTACCCGAATAGATCTCCCCACATCGTGTCCTTCCACTCTAAGACACCAATGGTTCTCCAACACATTGTGCTACTCAGTGAATTCTGCCGTGACGGAGATGAGGAGGAATTCCTTCTCCCAGAATTTTGGAATTTTCCACACCAAAGAGCTGTGGAGGTTGAGTCATTGAATATATTCTTGAACTACAGGGGAGTCAAAGGTTTGGGGAACAGGCAGGAAAGTGGGTCTGAGGCCAAGATCAGATCAGCCGTGATCTTATTGAATGGCGGAGCAGGCTCGAGGAGCCCCATGTCCCACTCTTATTGCTTATGTTCTTATGTTAAAAAGCACTCATTGCTTCCAACTACTTTCTTCTCAATAGAGTCAAGGTTGAAAGTGTCGAGAAAATTCCACGCCATCTTGGATTTATGTTGTTCTGATCTGGAATGCGCTGCCTGAAAGTATGGAGGAAGCAGATTGAATAGTAGCTTTCAAAAGGGAATTGGATCTCTACTCAAAAAGAATATATTTGCAGGGCTGTGGGGAAGGAGCAGGGGGGCAGGGGGTAGACTAATTGGTGGCTCTTTCAGAGAGCTGGCATAGACATGATAGGTCAATTGGCCCCATTCCGTGCTGTACGATTCTATGACCTTCAATTTGGAAACATGTGTTGTTATTGCCGGCTATAAAATGACAGAAGACTCATCCACAACACATCACTTTGATGCTGTTTAAAGGAAAATACCGCAACATTTTAAAAGCACGCTTAGACGCAGCTTATAGGGACACCTCAACCAACATGCTGAGGTGTGCAGACGCTTTAGCAATGTGGGCATCACAATACATGATGAGATATTTGCGACAAAATGTGGCCGGTGTCAATATGGATACTACATTTTTACCAAGAGCAAAACACTAGCTGCAAAAACTGATATGATTCACATTGTACGAGGTTAGCCCTTGAAGCAGTGCAGAATGGCCAATCAAAAGGAGACCCTTCGCTCCAGTGGAACACTGTAAACTCTGGCTTGTCACAGGGCACTGTAACTACACCTGGTACAAAATGGATCAGGACCGGCTCTTATCTATCTGTGCCAGAACGGAAACAGACTGCCACATGCCCTGTCTATGCATTCTGTTAATAGCAAAACCACAAACCACTAAGGAACTTGCAGCATCTAAGGTCATAAGAGATTTTCTCTTTTGGAGACCTGACACATATATGCCGTTTAGCTTTTTCTCTCTGTCTCTCTCTCTCTCTCTCTCTCTCTCTCCACTTTTTTGTTGTAGCCGTGTATTCTGAAGGCATCTGTGATGTGACATCAGATTCAGCCACCTTTTCAGTAAGCACCCCATTTAACGTGGAAGCTGATTTCTGCTGCTCCGACTCGCTTGTCACAGGCGTAGCCCATCAACGTGAGGAAACTGCAGCGCCAGAAAATAACATTAATTAAAGGCAGAGCCACGGCTTCCACTGAATTACCGACAGACACGGCGAGCCGCAAATGTTCTTCTTTCTCTTTTTTTCTTATTTTGGTGCGTAAAAAAATTAAATTGTTGCCGCAGCTTTGTCAAGGTTAACCGAGCGTGAAGGGTTAACACCGTGTGATTGGCTGAAGTCTACCCCTGTGGTACACGAGTCACAAGAAAGACCACCAAAGGCACAGCTGCAGTGTCTAAATTTGAGAGACTGTGAGGAGGCCTCTCTACTTCCTCTTTTCTCATCTTAATGCAATGTGGGAGGCTTCTGAATAAACTCAGTATATCAGTATATTATCTTAATCCCTTCATACTGAAATGCAGCCAGCTTCCAGAATGTTCCCTTGCGTTCTCAGAAGATGGCAGGTCGCTGACATTATTTTCATATTAATTCTTGGGATGTGGGCCTTGCTGGCAAGGCCGGCATTAATTGACTATCGCCCAGTTACCCAAACCGGGTGGCTTAGCCGATCACCTCAGACGGCAATTGAAAGTCAACCACGTTGCAGTGCAACTGGGGTCACAAGTTGGCCAGACTCGAGGTCGGCGGGTTTCCTTCCCTTAAGAACATTATGGGGGAAAATTTGGTGGCACCTCTGTTGCAGTGCTAATCCGGGCGCAGCGATACTGTTAGCGCCTTGAAATAGTTTGTGCCTCTCGCCCAGAAATTCGTCAGAATCGGTCAAAGAGCTGACAGGAGAGATAAATCAGGCGTTGTACACCAGAGCTTGGGTGGGGGGTGGGGTGGGTGATAACGAAAGCTTGGTCGGTACATTTTGTGGGCCCATTGCGCATACACGGAACTCCAAATCAGATCCCGGGAAAAGCCGAGTCTTAAAGGCACGACATAGTAATGCACCGATTAAAGTTTTCAAGATCACTTGTTTTCAACATGCACTGTTATGTCTGGTTGCACTTGAGGCAATCTCGGAGGCTCACGCACCGTGCTGTGTGTAAACGTTGCACTGACTGTGACCTCCGAGGGAAACGCTTTCTCATTGCTTTACGTAGCCACCAGTTAACAACTCTGCAAACCTGTACCCACTGTTTTTCCAATCGTTGTCGTTGGCGGGCGCTCAATGAGACGCACGCACCGAATTTACCGACCGGGGCGTAAGCGTGTGCATTGCACCAGGACTACGTCAGAATCGGAGCGATCGTCAGCAGCCAGACGCTACTGGTTTGCGCCCGGTGAGCCTCTAATGAATTTTCCGTCGGGGCGCGAAAAGCTGCACACCTGGTCGCTAAGCTCCAACGCTCACATTAACGCCCCCTCTGGCCGCTAACTGAGGCTTTAGGCAACCGAAAATCCAGCCCTTTAACTTGAAGATACTTCAACAAAACATAGCCATGTGGCCTTCTGAAGTGTAACCTGTTAGGGAAAGTTGCACAGTCAACAACAAACCAACAACTTGCATTTATAGAGCGCCTTTAACATAGTAAAATGTCCCACAGGAGTGTAACCAGACAAAATCTGACAAGGAGTCAAATAAGGAGACATTGGAACAGGTGACCAATTGCTTGGTCAAGAGGGTAGCTTTTAAGCAGATTCTTAAAGGAGGAGAGAGGAGAGAGGCACAGAGGTTTAGGAAGGGAATTCCACAGCTTACGACCTAGGTGGTGAAGGCACGGCCGCCAATGGTGGGGCGAAGGTCCTTTATGTTTGGTTGTTTTTCCAGTAGAGGCCGTGAGTTACCATCACTGTGACAGATGTTTTCTTACAACTTGGCCAGGATATCCCACCCAGTGGATATCCCACCCAAAACCAATTTGGAAATGCATCATCCCAATTGATGATATGTCACCGTTACCTTTTTCCCATTCCAACGAAAAACTGCTTTGACATGTTTCTCAATGCGTCGGCATTCCCATTTGTCACAAGGGTTACGTCAGCTAATTTTCCTTAGACAATGAAGAGATGCTGGTTGGTGATTTGGGTTTAGAAAGTTTTCTAATTTAATGAGAAATGTGTGTCAATGCGTTGATCATCATTAGGACAAGTCCTGGTAGTTTGGCTGCCTCGGGACCTTTTAATGCAACATTGCACAACATGGGGAAGTGCAGGGAGTGCACTGACGTACAGTCTTGAAGCTCAGCCAGTAACAGCAGTAGATGGGAGATGGGCTCTTTCGCTGCAATAGATTGACCTGGACATTGGACTGCACAGCGCCCGTATTTCAGATGCTACTGGACTAATAAGCCCCCAAATATGGCGGGAAGGAATTGTGCTCCCATTTCTGGTAGGAAGTGCGTCGTCCACCATCTTGGGTAAGGAGAAAAAATATACATCAGTAAGGTAATTCACAAGGGTGTTATTGGAGAGAATTTGACACTGAGCCACATAAGGAGATACAGTAAACTCTCTTTTATCCGGATACGAATGTAACGGAAAACCCGCAGGAACAGAATTTAAAATATTGCGCGATTCGGGAAAAATCAGTTAGCGTGAATGTGGAGGAGTTGTGTTTTGTGTGTGTTTCCGTGTGTGTGTCTCTGTATAGACACACATTCAGCAGACTGCGGCCAATTGTGTTGACCTCAGGAAGACGAAGTGAACGATTTTCAGGAGAAATGAATTCCAACTGATCGCTTGGTTAAGGGGCCATACAGGGAATTCTGCTGAAGAGGGGCTGGGTGAAGCTGACTCATCTCTGCAGACAGCATCAGTTTGGATCCGTGAGTGAGGAGCTCGTGGTTCTTTGTCATGTCCCGTCAGTGTGAGAATTGGCGTGCTGTGAACACAGGGCAGGAGTGTGCTGCTGGGTGAGATATGAGTGGGATAGTTGTGTTGGGATGTACAATAATCACCGGCGAATGAAGAAAGTCCTATAAAACTCTCAAAATGGATGACAGAACCCAGTCAGACAGTTCGGGATTGGCCATCCGGACCCAGAGACTGAAGGGGTGGAACGGATACCCAATGGATGGAGGAAGAGTTACAGACAAATAATAACTGAATGCACAGCCCGAACAGTTCAATTAAACTTTCTGTTCCATTGTTGCAGTTAGTAAATTCGTCCGATCGGAAAATTTGTTTACTCGGAGTTGTTGAATCCCCAAACAATCCGGGTAAACAAAAGTTTACTGTAGTAGGACAGGTAACCAAAAGCTTGGTCAAAGAGGTAGGTTTCAAAGTGCATCCTAAAGGAGGAGAGAGAGGTAGCGAGGCGGAGAGGTTTAGGGAGGGAATTACAGAACTTAGGCCCCAGGCAGCTGAAGGCACGGCCACCGATGGTGGGGCGATGAAAATCAGACATGCGCAAGAGGCCAGAATCGGAGAAGCGCAGAGTTCTCGGTGGGTTGTAGGGTTGGAGGAGGTTGCAGAGTGAGAGAGAGGCGAGGCCATGGAGGGTCTTAACAAAGATCAGGCAGTTCCCAGACCGACAACCTACCATTCTAAGGGACAGCATTGGTGCACCACCAATGTGCCATGTCCTTGTGCTGCGAGGATATAAGTTTTTTCTTTTCACAGTGAGCATTTCTTTATTAAGATAAAGCATCTAAACAGACATCTTGTTCAACCAGTTTGATCTGTTTGTTAGTGCCTTGACTGCAATTACCTGACTGACTATCCTGGGCAGCTAAGATATCATGACTTGCTTCCAGATGAGTTCACAGATGTTTCATTGAAGGACCCGATATTCCAGTCCTGAACTCCAATTGAGGGGCTGGAAGATGCCTGTGCGTGGATTTTCTTTAACGTGTGGTGACCGTTGCACATCAGCCACCACACGGGCTCGACAGAGCTAGGTCTTAGTCCAGTGGCAAGGGTAAACCAGGACCTCTGGAGACCTGCTCTGCTGCACGGACCCAGTGCGCAGACATATCGCAGTGTGGGCTGGTCCGTGCTGCCCCTGGGCCCTCGGCTCTTCTGGGCCCTATACCCTCATTTGCCGCACCTCCGCCACGATCTCTCGCCGCTCCTGTGCCACAAACATTCGCCAAACCTCCGCCGCGATCTCACACCACTCCTCCGCCACAATCTCTCGCCGCTCATCCGCCCCGACCTTCCCGCTCCTCCGCTGTACCTGGGCCCCGCCGATATTCCTGCCCACGCCCAAACGGCGACCTGGGTTTTGATGACATCACCCAGTCGCCCACCTCAAAATCATCGCACACTTGGAGCAGTTCGCGCTGCAAGTTGTAATGGTATACTCCAGCTCTTTTATAGCCCGACCTGCGGAGGTATTCTCTCGCAGGTCGGGGGGCCATAACCTGCGAGAGAACACAGGACCTGTGTCATAAATCCACCCACAGAAGCCCTTAGTCATGGCATAGTGTCAGCTCAAAAAATTCTGAAGTGTGCTTTTGTAAGCTAAATGGCTTTGGTCTCTCCAGCCTGCTAATTACATTTTTGAATTATTTTCAAAGTTTCAATGTGCAAACATTTTAGGAATTTTAAACAGATTAAGGCATTATGGTTTGGCCCGACATGAATCAATTTGTAACACCTTTCAGGTACTGTATCCTATTTCCTAGGCTTTTACAGTCTCACTTAATTCTTAAGTATGATGATTGTATTGGAACTTCAGCTCTTGTGCCACCCTAAAATGTTTATTCAAAAGTTGCTCTGAGCTACTTACAGGATGCATTGTACAAGATTTCTACAACATTTAAGATTAGAACTAGAAAGAAAGAACTTGCATTTATATTGCGCCTCTCACGACCTCAGGTCACAAAATGCTTTACAACCAATGATGTACTTTTTGAGGTGTAGTTACTCGTAATGTAGGAAATGTGTCAGCCTGATTGCTATTTTTAGAACCTTGCTATGTTCAATGAGGTAATGATAATGATAATTTAGTAATGTTCGTTGAGGGATAAATATTGGCCAAGACAATGGGAATAACTCCCTGTTCTTCTTTGAAATAATACTGCACTGAAGTGTCAGCCTGGATTTTGTGCTCATGTCTGTGGAGTGGGACTTCAACTCACAACCTTCTGATTCCAAGGCAAGACTGAGCCACAGCTGACACCACTTTTCACAGTGTTGGAGAATTCAACTTTATTACTTAGTCAAAGCAGGGAAAACGCTTAGATCAGGCTCTTAATGGGCCGCCCCGACCTGTGTGAGAGCACCACCGCAGGTCGGGGCTATAAATAGAGCTGGAGCGCCGGGCCCTGGAACATTGTGGCGGAGGGGGCGGCGAATGAGGGTACGGGGCCCAGAAGAGCCGAGGGCCCAGGGGCAGCACGGACCAGCCCACACTGCGATATGTGTGCACACTAGGTCCATGCAGCAGAGCAGGTCTCCAGTCGTCCTGGTTAATCCTTGCCACTGGATAAAGGCCTAGCTCTGTCAAGCCCGTGTGGTGACCGTTGCACACCAGCCATCACACGTTAAAGAAATTCACGCACAGGCATCTTCTGCCCCCTCAACTGGAGTTCAGGACTGGAACATCGGGTCCTTCATTGAAACATCGATGAACTCTCGTGGAAGCAAGTTATCCTCGTTCGAGGGACCACCTATGATGATGATGAATGAACAGGAAAAATATCTTCACCTACTCAAATATCATTTTGGCATCAAGGAAATCTCATCCTCCTCCACAAGGTAGCATTTTGAGTGGGAAAGGAGGTTTTGTTGAAGATATTTAACAATATTTTAAAAATGTTACAGCATGCCCAATGAAAAAGCTATACATGGGGGTTACAAGTCTCTACATGAATGTGTGTGGCTGGAAATGCTTTATCGAACCTATCAATAAAACTGTCCAATTAAGCTCCTTAAATACTGCATGGATCTAACTAAAGAGGTAGCTGTAAGATTCCTCAGATTAAACAAGTATCCATGTGAGAGTTAGTCATTACCGAGCTATTCACAGCTGAACCTGGCCAGTCCTGAGCAGGCCTTCAATCGTGTACTGCTCAACACATACAGGTCAATGGATAGTGATCAACAGCAGACACCCTGACTGGTTCGTCCCTTCTACAGCTTTGTCATGTTGAGGTCAACCGAAGCACTTCCAATCCAGTGGATACCAGTTAACTGAAGGGGCATCCCATTCCACTCATCTGAGACCTCCCTGCTCCATATGGCTCAAAGCCAAATCACATGGTGCATTTACTCACTGAGCCACCTAGAAATTGGTTCCGAATGATCAAAAGTAAGCCAGTGACCAAAGAAATGTTGTATTTCAGTACCCATCCTTGGAAACAGGAAGAACATGGCACCAAGAGACCAGTTACAACATGTAATATTGTGCCAAATATTTGTTCATTCTCACTTCGGAATAAATAAAAATATATGGGTGGGAGGGGCAAGTGTCACGTTTCTCCACAAGTACTCAAGAATACTCCGGAATGAATCTATTATTAAAGCTTCATTCCAGCGTACTCCTTTAAATTTAATTTTAATCATTTCTTATCATTTCCAAATAAACTTGTCTGTACTTCAGAAGGGGTGATAATTATACGAACTCAGAGAATTGTCCACATATGTTTCCTGACCACTTAGTGACTATAATACGACAATTAAGCAAAAAAGTAAATTGTCTGGAGATCATATTAAGTGAGCTTGGTTTCCATATTTTTTGAGGAGTCTGAATTGTTATAATTGCCTGCACTTGTGTCAAAATCAAAAGCAAAATAATAAAGTCTGCACTTATTTCTAGACCTTGGCATCACTTGACAAAAGGGTAGCATTTGGGGTGTGTGTGGGGGGGGGGGGGGGGGGGGGGGTGGGGGGAGTATCTGATGAGGAGAGGTGGTCATACCCAACAGAAACAGAACAATCTAGCCATCGAGTGAAAGTGTAAAGGCTGTTCTAATGGTTTACACGCAGCTACCCCTTCTCTGAGATACCACAGTTTAGTTCCACTCCAGTGGGGAGCTTGTTGAGTGTGAGATGGCGCATTGCAGCGAGGATTATTGAGAAGAGGGTTGTGTGCAATGATGCAGCCCTGCTTGACCCCGGTCCGGACGTGGATTGGGTCTGTTGGTGGATCTGTTACGTCAGGATCACGGCTTGCATGTCGTCGTGGAGCAGGCGGAGGATGGTAACAAACTTTTGGGGACAGCCGAAAAGGAGGAGGACGCTCCATAGAGCCTCACGGTTAACAGTTTCAAAGGCCTTTGTGAGGTCAAAGGTGGTCATGTACAAAGGTTGGTGCTGTTCCCCGCATTTCTCTTGCAGTTGTCGCACCGTGAAGTTCTTGTCCGTTGTACCCCGTAGCGGACGGAATCTGCACTGTGACTCCAGAAGGAGCTCCTCAGCCACAGGGTGAAGACGGTTGAGGAGGATTCTAGCAATGACTTTCCCAGTGGCCGACAACAGGGAAATTCCTCTGTAGTTGCCGCAGTCGGACATGCCCTCTTTTTTAAGGATGGTCATGATTGCGGCATCTCTGAGATCTCCAGGCATGCATTCCTCCTTCCAGATGAGAGAGATGAAGTCGTGCATTCGAGCCAATAGTGCCTCTCCACTATACTTTAGTGCCTCAGTGGGGATTCCATCTGATCCTGATGCCTTGTTGTTCTTGAGCTGACGGATTCCCTTTTCTACCTCGTGCAGGGCTGGAGTTTTGTGGAGATGGTGGCGGGTACCATGCTGCGGGATGGAGTCGAGGACACACTTGTCAAAAGCAGAGTTTCGATTAAGGAGATCTTCGAAGTGCTCCTTCCAACGGGCCCTGTCTGCCTCGGTGTCCTTGATGAGTGTCTCCCCGTTCTTGGCCAGCAGTGGGGTGGGGCCTTGGGTGCTAGGGCGGTGGGTGGACTTGACTGCAGTGAAGAATCCTTGCTGTCGGCCAACTGCTGAATCTCCTGTGCTTTCTCCATCCTCCATCTATTCTTTAGGTCACAGGTTTTTTGTTGGACCTCGGCCTTCAGTCATCTGTAGAGCTGCTTTGCTGCTCCCGAGTTGGGTTGTTGCTCTAAGTTCAGAAATGCCATGCGATTGCAGTTTTTTAGCTCCTGGATCTCCTGGCCATTCTCATCAAAGCAATCCAAACCATTTGCATGCATTTGCGCACACAGAGACTTAACTCCAAGCCATCGTCAGCATCTTCACCGAGGTGTACGAAAGCATGGGCCTTGCACTAAACATCCGTAAGACAAAGGCCCTCCACCAACCTGACCCCACCACACAGCACTGCCCCCAGTCATCAAAATCCACGGCGAGTCCTTGGACAACATGAACCACCTTCCATACCTTGGGAGCCTATTATCAGCAAGGGCAGACATCGACGACGAGGCCCAACACTACCTCCAGTTCGCCAGCGCAGCCTTCGGTCACCTGAGGAAGAGTGTGTTCGAGGATCAGGCCTTCAAATCTGGCATCAAGCTTATGGTCTGCAGGGCTGTAGTGATACCCGCCTTCCTGTATGGCTCAGAGACGTGGACCATATTCAGTAGACACCTCAAATCGCTGGAGAAATACCACCGACGATGTCTCCGCAAAATCTTGCAAATCCCCTGGGAGGATAGACACACCAACATCAGTGTTCTCGATCAGGCCAACATCCCCAGCATCGAAACACTGACCACGCTTGACCAGCTCTGTTGGGCGGGCCACATTGTCCGCATGCCCGACATAAGACTCCCAAAGCAAGCGCTCTACTCGGAACTCCTACATGGCAAGCGAGCCCCAGGTGGGCAGAGGAAACGTTTCAAGGACACCCTCAAAGCCTCCTTGATAAAATGTAACATCCCCACCGACACCTGGGAGTCCCTGGCCAAAGACCACCCTAAGTGGAGGAAGAGCATCCGGGAGGGCGCCGAGCACCTCGAGTCTCGTCGCCGAGAGCATGCAGAAAACAAGTGGAAGGAGCGTGCGGCAAACCAGACTCCCCACCCACCCTTTCCTTCAACCTGTGACAGAGACTGTAATTCCCATATTGGACTGTACAGTCACCTGAGAACTCACTTTTAGAGTGGAAGCAAGTCTTCCTCGATTTCTATGATGATGACACTACATCACAAAATACAACATCAAGTTGTCTGTAACAGTGAAAATGAAGATGAAAAAAGTACTGTAGTAATTTATGTTCCTGTAAGGCTCCTTGTGATGAGTTTGCTGGCAAATGATTCAATGTTGCAACTGTGCATATTAAATACTGCTGTTGGGTTACGGTTTTCCGAGCTAGTCACTCCAGGGTCTAGCACCACAGAAATCGCTGCTTGTGGCAAACTCCATGGAACTTTCCCAAAATGTGAACTTTTTTTTAAAAAAGACTCCAACAATTCAATTCATGTTTGCAAAATTAAATCTAGTGCAATAAAACTTTGTGAATTGCCTTCCCCAAATAACAAGTTACTGGTATGGGTATTGATTTAGCGAATGGTATGAAACAATATATCCTCGTACATGAATAAAACAAAGCCAGATTATTCTGAGCTGGTTAGAGATGTGTGTACGTGTATGTTCATTTATCTATTTTGTTTTATATAGCACATGCACTTCCTTTGGTTACAGGAGGGTCTCATCATGCTATTGCCATCATACCATATACAAGTTGAATCTCCCTTATCCGGGGCTCCCTTATCCGGCACCACCCATCATCCGGCACCAATCCCGGCCACTAGGTGGCGTATGCGCAGAACTCCGACATGAACAAATTGAAGTCCTTCCTCGCTGCCGACTCCCGTAATCGCTGGCCTGACCCCGCGATACACCGCGCCCTCCCCCCCCCCCCACCCCCCATGATCTCTCTGCCGCACTCCCAGCCCCAAGCCAGCCAGCGGCGATATCCCCTTGCTCAGTACCTGTGCCATCCAATTTAACGTGACCTCCCCTCATCTGGCAAAATCCCTTATCTGGCACAGGCCAGGTCCCGAGGGTGCCGGAGAAGAGAGATTCAACTTGTATTATGTTTTAAGCTTCTGCGCTTTAAATTTCTCTAATGCTAACACTATCCGTATCTTTTAGCCATCCCAGCTCTTGAGATTTGCATCTCCAAACTACCGATACCTCATCACATATACTATTGCCGCTTTAAAATGTGATGGGATAAAAATTAAATACTCGAGGTCAGCTGTGGGACAGTTGGCACTCTCACCTCCGAGTTAGAAGGTTGTGGGTTCAGGAGGCTTGAGCACAAGATCTATGATGACACTTCAGTGCAGCACTAAGGGAGTGCCGCAATGTAGCAGGTGCCGTCTTTCAGATGAGACGCCAAACCAAGACCCCATCCGCCCTTCCAGGTGGATGTAAAAGATCCCATGGCACTAATTTGAAGAGCAAGAAAGTTTTGCCCTGTGCCTTGGCCAATATTTATCCCTCAGCCAACATCACTATTTAAAAAAAAACAAATGCCCTGATCATTATCATATTGTTGTTTATGGGACCATGCTGTGTACAACTTAGCTGCTGTGTTCCCAACATTACAAGTGACTACACTTCAAAAACACTTAATTGGTCATAAAGCTCTTGGGAATATCGTGAGGTTTTGAAATGCGCAATATTATACTGTAGTGTAAAAAAGTAAAAGAAGAGAGATTACAAATATAAAATAGCTCGGAATTTGCCGTCAGAGGTGAAGTGATGGCAATCTAGTGACAGCTGACCTCGAAGAAAGCTGTTCACAAAGATCTCGCGATCCCTGTGGCGAAGAAGACATACAAGAAGAACAATGGATGGCAAGGGAAATGGTTAAACGACTCATGCAGGCAAAACAACCTTAAAATAAAATACTATTCCACGGATAATAATTACCTTTCAACTGAACAGCTTACTGACAGAAATACGTCCCTACCTCCTCCAGCCCCACAGCACAATATAGATGTGTATCATCGCAATTCCAAAACCCTCAATCATTTACATTCAAAAGCTGCACTTGCAGTTTGAACTATGAATGTTTTTACAATGGGCCGCGCAGACAGTGAAAACCTGCGGTTCTGTGAGTGATGGTTTTAAAAAGCAATTATTTGTTCCGGAGTTTCCTCAAACAGCACAATCGGCAAGTTATGCCCGTTCTTGCACCAAAATTCCCTGCCAATCTCATTAACATATGCTGGATCATAAAAAGCGCCACAAACAGGCAGAAAGTCAGTGTCAGCAGCCCGAGGCAATGGCGCATATTCCTTCTTGCAGTCCCCCTTTATCTGCGAAAATGAAACCATTTTAAACCAGTCAGTCATAGGCAGTCCCTCGGAATCGAGGAAGACTTGCTTGCACTCTTAGCATGATTCCTTCGGTGGTTGTGCAGTCCAATACGAGAACCACAGTCCCTGTTACAGGTGGGAAAGACAGACGTTGAGGGAAAGGGCTGGGCGGGGAGCCTGGTTTGCCGCACGCTCCTTCCGCTGCCTGCGCTTGATTTCTGCATGCTCTCGGTGACGAAGCCATCAATTATCCACATTTCGCCCAGCAAATTGAAGAAAATGCAACCGTGAGACCTTTTCGATGATTAATAATAACTCATTCTGATGCTGTAAAGGTGCATTCAAACATAGAAAAAAAATACAGTGCAGGTCTCAGTGGAGGAGAATTTTTTTTTTTTTTTTTTTTAAATCGCTTAAAAAAAAAAATCACAATAAAACACCACAAATATGACTGTGTCGTGTTGTGTTGAAAATATTGGGTGTATACTTTCACCCGTTCAAAACAGGCGTAACTGCAGGAAACTTGCATTCTCTGGTCTCCAGCTCAACCATTGGCGGCCGTGCCTTCAGCTACCTGGGCCCCAAGCTCTGGAATTCCCTCCCTAAACTTCTCTACCTCTCTTTCCTCTTTTAAGACGCTCCTTAACAGCTATTTCTTTGACCATCTATTCTAATTTCTCCTTAAGTGGCTCGGTGCCAAATTTTAATTTTAAACACCCCTGTGAAGCTCCTTGGGATATTTTACATTGTTAAAGGCCCTATCAGCTGTGGTTAAGTGGGTAGCACACTCGCCTCTAAGTCATGAACATTGTAGGTTCATATCCGACGCCAGGGACTTGAGCACAAAAGTCTAGGCTGACACTCCAGCTGAGGGAGTGCTGCACTGTCGGAGGTGCCGTCTTTCGGATGAGACATTAAACTGAGGCTCCGCCTTTCTCTCAGCTGGACGTAAAAGATCCCATGGCACTATTTCGAACAAGAGCAGGGGAGTTATCCCCGGTGTCCTGGTCAATATTTATGCCTCAATCAACATAACAAAAAAAGAGTTTATCTGGTCATTATCACATTGCTGTCTGTGGGAGCTTGCTGTGCGCAAATTGGCTGCCGTGTTTCCCACATTACAGCAGTGACTGCACTCCAAAAGTACTTCATTGGCTGTAAAGCGCTGTGAGACGTCCGGAGGTCGTGAAAGGCGCTATATAAATGTATGTCTTTCTTTATATAAATACAAGTTGCTGTTGTTCTGAAAGAGGGGCGGGTCTGTAACTGAGCAAAGGAAGATTTAACTGAATCGGGGGCAAAAGATCGAGGAGATTCGAGAGTAGGATAAAAGGGGACACCCGAATTTCCTTGATCTTTTACGCCGGCGTAACTTGGTACCTGTGCGCACGTTGCGAGGAAACTCTGTGAGAATGCTTTGAACTTTGGAGCTGTGTGTTGTGAGAGCAACATTGGCACTCACAGAGTCTGAATTTCAGAGTGCGATGCTCAACTATTTTTAAACACTTCTGACTGTATCTGTGGCTGGCTGTGAAAATGATGTGTAGTATTTGGAGCTGCAAGAGTCCCACTTTTAACCCAAGTCCCTGCTGAGGGGATTTCCAATAAAACAGATAGAACTACCACGAATTGAGGTGAAAGTTGTCTTACACTGCTACAGGAAGTACGATAGGAACCATCAGCCTGCTCACGGCAGTCCCTCTGACATTAAATTACAACAAATCTGTGTTGTTTTCAAAGGTAAAAAAAACACACAAAGTGAGGGGTTTACGGCTTAAACTGAATGTTGAATTGGAGGGATTTTGTTCCCCTCACCTCCTGAAAGTACTGATTCTTGTTGGGATACGAATCAAAGGGTATCAGCGCCTTCACTACTGTTATGTATGTAAACATTACCAATGTGTAAGACTTGCCACCAAGGGACGCACCTGTTGGAGACCCAAGGGTCACCTGCACACTCTGGGCAAGCAGGTATAAAAGGCAGTCCACCATGCTCTGGAGTTACATTAAAGAGACCAAGGTCACAGCAGTTTGAGCTTACAACATACAGTCTTGTGGAGTTATTCTGAACATACCTCATCTATCTCGCCATTCTCTACGCGCGAGTCTAAAATAGCTGTCATCAAGTGTGTAGCAACCATCTCTACATGTGTACTTTTCAGCTGGCATTCCTAGAAATCGTTCAGGACGGAGCACCTCCCATTAACGCTCCTACCTCCCTCGCACAGGATTGTAGTGTCAATTATAGTGCACCTACTCCAGCCCATCGAGATCAGCGCACGTAATACCAGCAATTCAACTTGTGATCTCTCCAGCCCTGGTTCAGTGGGTAGCACTCTCACCTCAATAACAACTTGTATTTATATAGCACCTTTAACGTAGTGACACATCCTGCAGCGTTTCACAGGAGTGTCATAAGACAAAACAAATAAATCTGGAGCCACACAAGAAGAAATTACGGCAGATGACCAAAAGCTTGGTCAAAGAGGTAGGTTTTAAAGGAGGAAGGAGAGGTAGAGAGGCAGAGAGGTTTCAGAGCTTCGAGCCCGGGTAGCTGAAGGAACAGCCACCGATGGTTGAGCGATTATAATCGGGAATGTTCAAGAGGGCAGAATTTGAGGAGCGCAGCCATCTCGGGGGGTTGTGAGGCTGAAGGAGATTTTTTTGGGGGGGGTTTTAATCTGTTTATTAAAAGCTGTTGAGCGATACCAATGATTTTGCAAAAAGCAAATGTTTTGTTGACAACTAACAGCAATATGAAGGCTCCACAACTGCCAACTCATCATCTAACCTGAACCAATTCAGGTAAGTTTGATCACAACTGTTGGTTTTCATGTATTGCAAGATAGAATTCTGTACCTTCAGCACCAGTGACGTCAGTGTATTTAAATAGCTGTGCAGACCCAAGAGACTTAATGTGAACCCCTACTGTACATAAAAAAGTAGATTTATAAACCTGTATAAAACTTTGTACAACTTGCTTTTCAGAAATAGCTCTGCAGTGGTTCTCCAAGTATGACTTCAAGCTGCTGGATAACTTTCTGGCAATGGTGCTCCACTTCTTCACATTCATCTTCCAGTAGCTCTGCCAGGAAAGGGATGGTTTCTGGCAGTAACACCATGTGGTTTTCCTTTAGTTTACCAGCCAACTCCAGCAGTATAATCAGAGCCGAAAACCTCACCTTTGGCGAGCTGTGCCTTGTCTCAAGCAGGATCTGGTAATTCAGTGGTTTCCAGACAGAGTCATCACCAATAGCAACAGAAAACTGAGCTATACACGGGATAAGATGGTTGGTCACTCCATCGTTGTACGCCTCCTCGCCTCCCAGCATGTTTTCCAGCTGATCTACAAAGGGCATCATAAGTGTGTCAGCTCTTTCCTTACTGACAAATGGCTGAGTGTCGGAGAGAAAGATTTTGTGCATGCAGTTGGAGACTAATTGAAACAGTAAGCAAGATTTCTCTGTGTTCTTGTTCGAGTCAAAGAAAGTTTCGTCAGTCTGGACAGTATTTGTCTGGTTCAGTATTTCAGCGAAAGGTTTCACTAACTGCCCAGCAAACAAGGTGAATAAACCCTTTAGCTTTTACAGAGATAATCTCCTCGGAGTCAGAAGGTGGCGAGTTCAAGCCCCTTGCCCTCACACTCCAAAGACTTGAGTATAAAATCCAGGCTGATACCTTATTAGGAGGGAGTGTGACGTTATGCACTTTGACAGAAAAAAAAAAGCAAGTTATTATTTAAATGGAGAAAAATTGCAGTACAGCGGGACCTGGGGGTTCTTGTGCATGAAACACAGAAGGTTAGTATGCAGGTACAGCAAGTGATCAGGAAGGCCAATGGAATCTTGGCCTTTATTGCAAAGGAGATGGAGTATAAAAGCAGAGAAGTCTTGCTACAGTTGTACAGGGTATTGGTGAGGCCACACCTGGAATACTGCATACAGTTTTGGTTTCCATATTTAAGAAAGGATATACTTGCTTTCGAGGCAGTTCAAAGAAGATTCTGGGGATGAGCGGGTTGACTTATGAGGAAAGGTTGAGAAGGTTGGGCCTCGACTCATTGGAATTCAGAAGAATGAGAGGTGATCTTATCGAAAGCTATAAGATTATGAGGGGGCTTGACAAGGTGGATGTTTCCACTGATGGGGGAGAATAGAACTAGAGGGCACGATCTTAGAATAAGGGGCCGCCCATTTAAAACTGAGCTGAGGAGCAATTTCTTCTTTCAGAGGGTTGTAAATCTTTGGAATTCGCTGCCTCAGAGAGCTGTGGAAGCTGAAACATTGAATAAATGTCAGAAAGTTTCTTAACCGATAAGGGAATAAGGGGTTATGGGGAGCGGGCAGGGAAGTGGACCTGAGTCCATGGACGGATCAGCCATGATCGTATTGAATGGCGGAGCAGGCTCAAGGGGCCGTATGGCCTATTCCTGCGTCTATTCTTATGTTCTTATGAGTGCGGCACTGTTGCAGGTCATTGAGGCGTTAAACCGAGACCCTGCTTGCCCTCTCGGGTGGATGTAAAAGATCCCTGGCCACTGTTTCGAAGAAGAGCAGGGGAGTTCTCCCCCGGTGTCCTGATCAATATTTATCCCTCAATCAACATCAGTGAAACAGATGATCTGGTCATTTATTAAAGTGCTGTTTGTGGGAGCTTGCTGTGCACAAATTGACTGCTGTGTTTACCAGAGTACAACAGTGACTACAGTCCAAAAGTACTTTATCGGCTGTAAAGCGCTTTGGGACGTTGCGAGGTCGGCGGGGGGGCAACTCAGCGCCCTGTAAGTTCCCTATCTCAGTCGGGCTGCCGAGGCTTTCCACCGGATAGAAACTTTTTGACAGATAAGAAGGAAAAATCTGAGAGTGAGTCAACTCAGCTCATTCTTGTGCCCCTCTGGCCAGATTGAAATACTGAAAAGCTGAACAAGCTGCACAGATATTTTACTCATAGAATCATAGAATGGTTACAGCACTGAGAAGGCCTTTCGGCCCGTTGAGCCCGTGCCGGCTCTCTGCAAGAGCACCTCAGCTAATCCCACTCCCCCGTCCTTTCCTCGCAGCCCTGCAAATGTTATTTCCTTCAGATACTTATCCAACTCCCTTTTGAAAGATAAGATTGAGTCGGCCTCCACCCTCATGATTTTGAACACCTCGAACAAATCTCCGCTTCAAGGAGAAATACCCCAGCTTCTCCAGTCTATCCACGTAACTGAAGTTCCTCATTCCTGGAATCATTCTCGGAAATCTTTGCTGCACCCTCTCTCAGGCCTTCACATCCTTCCTAAAGTGCAGCGCCCAGAATTGGACAGAGTACTCCAGTTGGGGCCAAACCAGTGTTTTATACATGTTTATCATAATTTCCACACTTTTGTACTCGTTGACATCTATTTATGAAGCCCAGGATCCTGTAAGCTTTTTTAATTGCTTTCTCAAACTGCCCTGCCACCTTCAAGGATTTGTGTACACATACCCCCTAGGATTGTACCATGTTGTTTATATTTCCTCTTCTCATTCTACCAAAATGTATCACTTTGCACTTTTCTGCATTAAATTTCATCTGCCACGTGTTCACCCATTCCACCAGCCTGTCTGTGTCTTCCTGAAGTCTATCACTATCCTACTCACTGTTCACTATGTTTCCAAGTATTGCCTCATAATTATTCATTTAGATTTATGTAAATAACAGTAATGTTTTTGATCAAGAGGCTCAGATTTGCCTGGAGTGTTGCTTTGGCCTCAACGGGAATCCTGCGATGGAAACAAGCAGTTCATTGTTGTCAATTAAGATGCAATGGGATGAAATGGTTGAGTAGCTTTCGAACAATCAGCAACAATGGAAATGTTTTTCTCACATGTTTGCACCCAGTGCATTTTTCTCCAACTGCTTGCCACCACATTTGCACCTCTCGGCATAAAGGTGGGAGTATCTTGGCTGTGGAATTCCGGCTAACTGTTGGTATCGTCCAAACCTCAGATCATGAAATGTCTTATTATCACTGGAGACTTTCCAAATAGTTTCCTGGCTGACAATAGCCAGAACTCGTCTAATACAGGATAATGGAAGTGAGCACTGGGCTCTGATTCAATGCTCTCTAGCCTTGATTTAAACCCTCAACCACTCAGACAATGGTGCATGTTAAGATTATGGCTGGGAGTACAAACTGCTGTTCAATACTGCGAGTGTGTGGACGTTTGCAGGTTTTATAAACATCCATCGCTCATGCTTTCTACATGCCAACATTCAAGTAAAATGGTCACTGTAACGGCAACCTGACCAAGATTTTCTATGTTACTTAGAATCCTGTTCGTCAACATTAGAAGAAGCCCTTTATGACCAGGGCATGTCAGATACTGGGGCTTATTGATTGCGATCGCTCACTTTCCAATCTGCAGATTCCCCAAGAGGTGAAACGTGTGGTTCATTCACAAAGTACAACTAAAGGACTGAGAGCAGAGACTGAGAATATAAGAAGCATGGTACGATAAAAGGTCACTCGGCCCATCAGGCTAGTTCCTTCCACATGTCACATACAGCCCCATCTCTGATACAGTACCCAACCCAATCCACCTCGTGATGAAAGATCCGACACAGTGCCTCCAGGGTCCACTCCTCACAAAGGTAAAAAAACAAGCAAGACTCCGAAGGACCTGATATCCCACATTATTCATCCTTGACCAATTGCCTTCCTCAGCGTGACATCCCCCAACATCCCAACAATGCGGCAACCATCACTCTCCACACGGACCTCGATCATGTCTATCTCTACCGAGCCTTCTAATCCTCAATCCTGTTCCGAACCAGATACTCAGCCAATTCTTTTTGTTTACAGGTATTAATTATCACAGCAGGAGCCCTCAGCCTGATCAACTCATTACCGCAACATCGAGCTGCAATCTGCTGGGGTCAGGACTCTAAACTGCCGCTATAAACAGCCAATTTCCAAACATTTGCACCATGGCCCACTTAATCATTCATTCAGTGATGCCATCTAAACAAAACACAACATATTTAAGATAAAACACTGCGCACAAAGGAGATTAGACTAGTGAAGTATGCTGCTGTCTGGAGTGAAATTGACTGTATTTTAATGGTTGAGCATTGTAAACTGGATAATTGGAGAATATTTTATGCTTGAATCAGAATTCAGTTTGGACGCCCCCAGCATAGATTTTCTGGTCGGTTTCCCTGGTGGGCGTTCGTGCATTTAGAGCATCTGTCGGATTGAGTGGGGTCAGCTTCATTTACATAAATTTGATTACTGACGTCGACCCGAAACTTTACTCTGTTTTTCTCTCCGCAGATGCTGCCTGACCTGCTGCGTGTCTCCAGCATTTACTGTTTTGATTTAATTTACATAAAGTGTCAGCCGTGGCTCAGTGGGTAGCACCCTCACCTCTGAACTAGAAGGTTGTGAGTTCAAGTCCCACTCCAGGAACTTGAGCACAAAAAAAACCATCTAGGCTGTCGCTCCAGTGCAGTGCTGAGGGAGTGCTGTGCTGTCGGAGGTTGTACTTTACGATGACACCTTTGCTTCCAGCATAGCGGCCGGCCAGCACCAGAACCACCTTCCCTGGTTTCATAAACTTTCCCATCTCGGCTAGTGCTGCTCAATGGCTGCCACCCGCAGAAGGTGTCATCGTAAATGATGGGACCTCTGACAGGCCTTACAGTCGTGCCCTTGTTGCTGGTATTGATCGTTACCCTCGTAAAGTGACTGTCAAAATGGGCAAGAAGAAGGTGGCCAAGAGGTCCAAGATCAAGTCCTTTGTGAAAGTGTACAACTACAACCACCTGATGCCAACCAGGTACTCAGTTGACATTCCCCTGGATAAGACTATTGTGAACAAGGATGTTTTTAGGGATCCTGCTTTGAAGCGCGAAGCCAAAGTCAAGTTTGAGGAAAGGTACAAGACAGGAAAGAATAAATGGTTCTTCCAGAAGCTTCGATTCTAAATTGTATATCGATATAAATAAATATTCATTAAAAAAAAAAGTGCTGTTGGAGTACCGAATTGTACTTGAACTGAAAAGCAAGGGAATGTATCGAACAGAACTGCCGTCAGCACCCAAATGTAGTGTATGGGATTGCTGACCGCAGCTAAATGTACTGAACTGCTTTTGAATGTACTGTACAAATTTTCATATGAATAAAGTATATTTTTGGAAAAAAAAATGTGCTGTCGGAGGTGCCGTCTTTCAGATGAGACGTTAAACCGAGGTCCTGTCTGCTCTTTCAAGCAGATATCAAAGATTGCATGGCATTATTTCGAAGAAGAGCAGGGGAATTATCCCTGGTGTCCTGGCCAATATTTATCCCTCAATCAAAAAAAACAGATTATCCAGTTGTTATCTCATTGCTGATTGTGGGAGCTTGCTGTGTGCAAATTGGCTGCTGTGTTTCACAAATTACAACAGTGACTACACTCTAAAAAGTACTTCATTGGCTGTAAAGTGCTTTGAGACATCCAGTAGTTGTGAAAGGCGATATATGCAACAACAACCTTTATTTATATAGCGCCTTTAATGTAGCAAAACGTCCCAAGGCACTTCCATCATCATCATAGGCATCCCTCGGAATCGAGGAAGACTTGCTTCCACTCCTGGAATGAGTCCTTTGGTGGCTGAACATTCCAATACGAGAACCACAGACTCTGTCACAGGTGGGGCAGTGCTTCAATGCTGGGGATGTTAGCCTGAGTGAGGACGCTGATGTTGGTGCGTCTGTCCTCTCAGGGGATTTGTAGGATCTTACGGAGACATCTTTGGTGATATTTCTCCAGCAACTTGAGGTGTTTACTATACATGGTCCATGTCTCTGAGCCATACAGGAGGCCAGGTATTACTACAGCCCTGTAGACCATGAGCTTGGTGGCAGTTTGAAGGGCCTGGTCTTCACTCTTTTCCTCAGGCGACTGAAGGCTGCACCGGTGTACTGGAGGCGGTGTTGGATCTCGTCATCGATGCCTGCTCTTGTTGATAGGAGGCTCCCGAGATAAGGGAAGTGGTCCATGGTGTGCAGGGCGGCGCCATGGATCTTGATGACTGGGGGGGGCAGTGCTGTGCGGTGAGGACAGGTTGGTGGAGGACCTTTGTCTTACGGATGTTGTTTAGCGTAATTTATCGACTATGTCCTAGAGTGCAGCCTCTGTACGTGCGCAGATGCAGGCGTCGTCCACGTACTGTAGCTCGACGACAGAGGTTGGGTTGTTCTTGGATCTGGCCTGGAGACGGCGCAAGTTGAACAGGTTCCCACTGGTTCTGTAGTTTAGCTCCACTCCAGCGGGGAGCTTGTTGACTGTGAGGTGGAGCATGGCGGCGAGAAAGATTGAGGAGCGGGTTGGGGCGATGCTGCAGCTCTGTTTGACCCCGGTCCGGATTTGAATTGGGTCTGTGATGGTAAGGATCACGGCCTGCATGTTGTCATGAAGCAGGCGGAGTATGGTGCCGAACTTTTGGGGGCATCCGAAACGGAGGAGGACGCTCCATTGACCCTCGCGGTTGACAATGTCAAAGGCCTTTGTAAGGTCGAAGAAGGCCATGTATAAGGGCTGGCGCTGTTCTCTGCATTTTTCCTGTAGCTGTCGCACTGCAAAAATCATGTCCGTTGTGCCCCGTAGGGGACGAAATCCGCACTGTGACTCCGGGAGGAGCTCCTCGGCCACAGGGAGAAGACGGTTGAGGAGGACTCTAGCGACGACTTTCCCAGTGGCTGATAGCAGGGAGATTCCTCTTTTGTTGCCGCAGTCAGACTTGTCCCCTTTTTTAAAGATGGTCATGATTACTGCATCTCTGAGATCTCCCGGCATGCTCTCCTCCCTCCAGATGATGGAGATGAGGTCGTGTATTCGTGCCAGCAGTGCCTCTCCGCCATACTTCCATGCCTCAGCAGGGATTCCATCTGCATCCGTAGCCTTGTTATTTTTTAGCTGTCTTATGGCTTTTTCTACCTCGTGCAGTGTTGGGGTCTCACTGAGGTGGTGGCGGGTAGCATGCTGCAGAATGGAGTTCAGAACACTCGAGTCAAAGGCAGAGTCTCGATTGAGGAGATCTTCGAAGTGCTCCTTCCAGCAGGCCCTGACTGCCTCGGTGTCCTTGATGAGTGTTTCCCCGTTCTTGGCCAGCAGTGGGGTAGGATCTTGGGTGCTTGGGCCAGAGGTGAACTTGACTGCGATGAAGAATCCTCGCACATCATGGTTGTCAGCCAACTGCTGCATCTCCTGTGCTTTCTTCATCCACCACCTGTTCTGTTCTTTAGGTCCTGGGTTTTTTGTTGAACCTCAGCCTTGAGCTGTCTGTAATGCTGTTTTGCTGTTCCCGCATTGGGTTGTTGTTTAAGGCTCAGAAACGCCCTGCGCTTGCGATCTATTAGCTCTTGGATCTCCTGATCATTCTCATCAAACCAGTCCTGATGCTTCCTGGTTGAGTAACCGAGTGTCTCTTTGCAGGCACTAGTTATGGAGGCCTGGAGGGCAGACCAAACGCTGTGGGCATTCTGTGACCCAGAGTTGTCAAGGCACGCCAGACTAGTTGTGAGGCGCTGGCTGTATAGGGCTCTCTTAGCTGGGTCCTTAAGTGCCCTGTCACTTAACGGCTGTTAATATTTTTAATGGACATTTCAGCCTTTGTAAAAGCAACAAAAATAAATGTGGAGGTGAGAAATGTAGCTTTTAGGTAAAGGATGGAGCAGCACTGCACTCAAATGCCCTGTTTCCACGCACAGGACAATAACCCACCCGAGCAGTTCAGGTACGGCTCATCCAACCAGCTTCCTATCAGAGACAATTCTTATCTTGGTCATCTGCTGCCATTGCCCAGCTTCAGTGGAGTTTAAGTTCCTCTTCCTCTTGGGTGTCAGCCGTGGCTCAGAGGTAGCACACTCGCCTCGGAGTCACGAGGCTGTGGGTGCACGACCCACTTGAGCACAAAGTCCAGGTTGGTGTTTTTTTTCTTCCTTCTTTGCAGCCCAGGGGTGGCTGAGCTCAGTTGCAGCACAGCCACCATTGCCCTGTTCTGAGAGCAGCTAACCTAGCACGGACTGCGATCGAATCAGGACGGTTTTGCTCTGACTGGCTTGCTACCACATTGGGCCAACGAGGGAGCTTTTATGAGAGTGTGTTAACCCTTGAAAACCTGCAAGTCATTTACAACTTTCAGAACATGCACATCTTCTGGCAGCATCACAGCCGCCAAACTGGTTGCGATTTTCAGATGGATGATTACTATACAGAAGCACAGCGCACATGCAAGTTCCTGGGTTCTTATCTGCAATTCCCCATCCATTGAGCTACTGATTTTGGAATGGCTGAGTTTGCGGGGCGAAACACGTTCTCACTGGGAAGGAGGGTGTATCATGAATGAAGCAGAGACATCAACAGAGGTGCGAGGTGGGTGTGTAGCTCTGGGCAGGGTGCGGGTGATGGGTAGAAAAACCTAGAGAGGTACCTTGGACCATGATTTAGGCACTCCACCCTATCGGTGACCTCTCCCTTTTGTTCTTTCTATTGTGTTCCTAACACAGATGAGGCTGCACACAGGGAGGTTAAAGTAACAGTGACCTCAGTCTTTATTAAGACACCCCAGAGTGAGGAACAGGCCTTAGGGGCCGGCTTATATACAGTGCTCCCAAGGGATGCTGGGATCCCTTGGGACTTCAGGGGATGCACTCCCTGGTGGCGGAACATGGGAGTGCATGCTTTACAGATACACAACACTTTCCCTAACCACCTCCAACCCCTACCCATTCTCCCAGCTCTGCATTTGTTTAAAGGCTGTTCATCTCTAACATCTTCCAGTTCTGATGAAAAGTAATCGTCCTGAAACATTAACCCTGTTTCTCGCTCCACAGATGCTGTGTTGTCCAGCAATTTTTTTAATTTATGGGGAAAAGGTTATACATTTTTAAAAAATGTAATAAGTAAAGAGAATGTTAATTCGCTATTAAATTATTCCCCTTATAGTCGCAGTGACTAAGTTTAAAGCAGTTACAATGAGAAGCAGGTTGTGGTATTTTTCCACAACTCGATAAAGCAGTCGGTGGGGCCTAAAGACTGACTACAGCTTTAATGAATATAAACTATGCACAGATTTTAAGAGGACATGTTATTAATAACACTTCCTTTATTGCTTCTTTTTCCACAGTAAGTGCAATGTTCTGATAAACTTATAAAAACTCTTACTCAGTCTATAGGAAGTGCACTACAATGTGTTACAAAGGGAAGCAATACATGACAAAATGGAAAGATAAAAATACCAAAAAGGATGTCTTATTTCTGGGAAGCTCATAAAACTGCGTCACATGATACTCTCAGATTCAAATGGCTGTGTTTTGCAAATGACACTCGCTCTCGCTTAAGTCAGATTTTCCAACAGTAGCAAAGATTAATTCAACTTCCCCTTGATCAACTTGCTCTGCAGAAGCTTTAGACTTGGTCGTTATTTGATTCCACAGCTAGTGTCAGCCTTGGCTCAGTGGGCCATGGCTGACACTAGCCAGAGACTTGAGCACATAATCCAGGCTGACAATACCGAGGGAGTGCTGCACTGTCGGAGGGGCTGCCTTTCAGATGAGACGTCAAACCGAGGCCCCTCAGGTAGACGTAAAGGGATTACATTTCAAATCTTATTTTGAAGAAGAGCAGGGGAGTTATCCCTGGTGTCCTGGCCAACATTTCTCCCTCAACCAACATCACTAAAAAGGATTATCTGGTCATTATCACACTGCTGTTTGTGGGAGCTTGCTGTGCACAAATTGGCTGCCGCTTTTGCTACATTACAACAGTGACTACCCTTCAAAAATACTTCATTGGCTGCAAAGCACTTTGGGATGTCCTGAGGTTGTGAAAGGTGCTATATAAATGCAAGTTCTTTCTTACATCTCTTCATCTTCAAAAGCCACCTCAAAAACTCACTCAAACACAAAAGTAACACCGCGGATGCTAGAATCTGAAATAAAAACAGAAAATGCTGGAAATCTCAATGGGTCAGGTAGCATCTGTGGAGAGAAAAACAGAGTTAACGGGGCAGAAATTCCGGACTCCCCGGATCCGTACCGGGTGTGTACGGACCCAGGAAGGCATCGCAAAAACCGGTTTTCAGATCTATCAAGCTCTGGCTTGACAGATGCTCCGTATGCCCACAGCCAGGGCATTTGCATGGGCAAGATTGCGGTATTTACCCATCTCTTGCCCAGCGAATGTCCTGAAAACTCTTGCGCCTAATAAAAGCAGGCGCATAGCCTACTATTACCAGCGTAAGAGTTTTAAAACATATAAAAATAACACTTTAAAAACACATTTTAATGTTAAAAACCCTGCCCAGTAAGGTAAGTTTATTTTTTAACCCCCAAGTACAACATTTTTTTAAAAATCGGAAAAATATTTTTTTTCTAAGACATTTATTAACTTTAATTTCAATTAATTTTAATTATGTGTGGTGTGTTTTTTTATTTTTTATTATGGTGTTTAGTATTTTTTTTTCTCATTAATAGCAATGAGAACTCGTAGCTCCAGAGTTCCCATTGCTATTAATGAGAATGCTGTGGACACTGTACCTGATTGGCTGAGCAGTCACACGTGACTGCACCGTTTGCATCCAAACCTGGAGGACGGGAGCGCGTTCCGCAGCGCGGGAAGAGAAGGCCTCCCCACCGGAATCCCGGGCGCCTCCGGGACCACCAGGTAGATTCGGAAAAATTCTCCAGTCGGAGGCGTTCGTTCGAAAGAAGCCTCCGACCAGAATTTCAGGGCCATTGTTTCAGGTCGATGACCCTTCGTCAAAACCTAACTCGATGCCTTCAGTCACCTCCTCTCAATTTTTCTCTCAATTCCAACTTGCTGTCCATTGTCCACCATTTGTGAAACAGCTTCACCGTATTAAAGCTGTTAGATTGTAAATTCTTTAGTTTCTCAACAGAGACTGGGGATTGTATCTGGAGCCACCTTGGTTGGCATGGTTAAGGTCTTCATCTGATGGTACGTGTCCTCACCGAACCATCAGGAGAGCTCCACTAAAGTGGCATCAAGTGCCGCAGTGTTTTAAAAAAAAAACGTATTCGGCAACGGGAAGCACTGGTTGCTAATTGAACTTGTATTTTGCGATGAGCTGGAATTGCAGAGTGCTGGTGGGGGAGGAAATGGCCTCATGTGGTGCCATTTCCTCCTCAGGCAACAGTACAACAACAAAACTACGACAAAAAAAAATCTTACGGGGGATCGCGTGTTTGCCCAAATAATTTCAAACCCTGGTCAAACCCTTGATTCCCAGCACATTTTGCAATGAGGTATTTTCACAGCAAATTACATGTTTGTGGGTTGCACAAACCTCACAAAAAACATGCGATCACGTCTCACCACAAAAATAACTGGTTCTACAGAGTTCCGTAAAGTGACGCCAAGGCCATTCTAAGCTCCAGGCAAATTATTCATTATTGCAAAAAGCAAACACCTAAGTTGAAAATGAATAAGTTAGGTGCGAGAGAGGGAATATTTTTACCAAAAGTGTAATAGGTTTGTCAACTAAAATACCAGGGAAAAACACCCAGGTCGACAGAATAAAAGAACGCCCATTTATGTACATCACATCTCCTAGACTGTCTCAAAATGCTTCACAGTCAATGCATTTGAAGGCAAACACAACAAGATTCCACAAGCATCAACGCAATGAATGACCAGAAATATATTTTCGGTGAATGGTGTTGGTCGAGGGAGAAATATTATCCAACCCTCCAAAAAAAAATGTCCTTGCTCTTCTTCAAATAGTGTTATTTGAAATAAATACTATTATTTCTACCTGCACGTACCAAACAAGGTCACAGGTTAACATTTCATCCCACATTCCTTTAGAATGCCACACACAACTGAAGTGTCAATCCAAATGATATGGGCAAGACTCAGGAGCAGGATTGACCCCGTGACCTCTGACTCACAGGTGAAAGTGCTACCAACTCCAAGGTAGCACTTAGAATAGGATTCTATTGGAATTGAACCAGATTCTTGGACCTGGTGCCTTTACCTGTTACTGAAAATTCCTATATTCTTAATTCCCATCCCATTGAGGTAAATTCCACTGTTGTTTTTTTTTGGGAAACTTTCTTTGGATGGGAGCCAAGCCTCACTAAATGCCACACCTCTGAGCCGGTGCTATTAATGGCGACAGGGGTTGAGTCTCATGCAGTCAGAATATCATTCGAATTCTGTTAGTGATGTTTCCTGTATTGCTTTATTCAGGCCTTAACTCCTCCAAGGTAACACACCACAAACATTCTGTGCCTTGCCTCATGGAGAGAAATCTATAAAGAAAGTGCATAGTTTGCAATATCATTAACAAACTCACACACAGCTCTACGGCACACACACCCTCATATATGCCCCCTTCCCACACACATGTGCATCCACAGACACTTACTAACTTCACATTGTTGGAGCTAATTAAAGTGAGCTTTAGTCAGCATCCGGCCATGCTCGGATGTGCTAAATCTTGAAACTGAGCGGCAAAAATGGAAAAGCATTTCATAGTCCAGCACTGACATTCCTCTCTGTAATGAGCACAAAAATTCAGTAAAAAGTAAAAAAGTGTCATTTGTGTTTGAGGTTAAAATTTATATATATTAAGAAGCAAAATGCCAACGCACCATATGAAACAACAACATCCCTTTAAGTGAGAAGGATACAATTTTGCCTTCTCCATGTTTAACTATGACAGCTTCTATGAAAGGTGCAAATACCTTTTGTCTCAAAGGAATCAATGGCAGTGATGTAGGATCCTTGGATCTCCTCATTCACAGTTTCTGGCTTATTAAATTCTACATTTTTGCTGCTGCGTCAGATACGGCAACACAGAGCAGATGCTGCTAAGCCGAACCAGTGGTAAAAACGTCAGTGCTGGACACAGTGTCTTGGGCCACATTCGGCCCACCTCACCTATGACCCTTAGCGTGCCGGCTCCTCTCTCTCTCAGAAGTCTTTGGTCATGGTCAGTCGTGGCTCAGAGGTACCACTCTCACCTTCTGAGTTAGAAGGTTGTGGGTAGAAGTCCCACCCCCAGAGACTTTGAACACAGAATCTAGGCTGACACTCCCTTCAAAGGTGCAGTGTCTCAGATGAGACGTTGAATCAAGACCCCATCTAACCTCTCAGGTGGATCTAAAAGATCCCATCGCACTATTCGAAGAATTCTCTCTGGCCTCCTGGCCAATATTTATCACTTAAACAGATTATCTGGTCATTATCGCATTGCAGTTTGAACAACCCTCACTGAAACACTCGTGGTCTAATCGTAGCCAGAAAATCTCCTGCAATGGCTTTTCCTCCCACTTCCGCATCGTTCCCTCTGGTGTCCCCCAAGGATCTATCCTTGGCCCCCTCATATTTCTCATCGATATGCTGCCCCTTGGCGACATCATCCAAAAACACGACGTCAGTTTCCATAGGTACGCTGTGTGCAAATTGGCTGCCGCATTTCCTGGATTACAACAGTGACTACACTTTAAAAGTACTTCATTGGCTGTAAAGCACTTTGGGACGTCCTGAAGTTGAAAGTTTTAACGTGATGGTGCAAAGGCAGGAAGTTTACTTGTGGGCAAATTTTTCTTCTGGTTGGGTTGACATTCTGAATCATCCAGTAGATCACCTGGAATGTCTGCGGGCTTTCTCCAGCATATCAGCGGAAACCCCGGAGAAATGGGGACAACAGCTAAAAATGGCCTCGCCAAGGATTCCGCTGATCTCCCACCCAAGTTATGGCAAGCGATCGGGAGATGCCTGCAGAAATTCAGAGCCAATGCATCGAACAAAAGTTAAAAGATGTTCAGCTGCAACAACAACTTGCATTTATATAGCGTCTTTCACGTAATAAAGTGTCACAAGACGCTTCACAGGAGCGTTACAAGACAACATTTGACACTGAGCCACATAAGGAGATATTAGGACAAGCTTGGTCAAAGAGGTAGGTTTTAAAGAGCATCTTAAAGGAGGAGAGAGAGGTAGAGAGGCGGAGAGGCTCAGGGAGAGAATTCCAGAGTTTAGGTCCCAGGCAGCTGAAGGCACAGCCGGCAATGGTGGAGCGATGAAAATCGGGGATGTACCAGTACAGAGATAAACGAAGAGGATACATTTACAGGCAATTGGTTCAAATAATAGGTTTGAAGCTGGGGAAAAAATCTTCAGGCCTGAGTTAGTTTCCACCCACAACCAGTAAAAAAAAAGCATGGAAGTGAGCAGTAGCATAGTGGTTATGTTACTGGACTAAGAATCCAGAGGCCTGGACTCATGATCCGGAAGGGTGAGTTCAAATCCCACCACGGCAGCTGAGGAATTTAAATTCAGTTAATTAAATAAACCTGGAAGAAAAAAGCTAGTGTTAGTAACGGTGACCATGAAACGGTCAGATTGTCGTAAAACCCATCTGGTTCACTAATGTCGCTCAGGTAAGGAAATCTGCTGTCCTCATGTGACTCCAGACCCACAGCACTGTGACTGACTCCCAACTTCCCTCTGAAATGGCCTAGCGAGACACTCAGTTGTAATAAACTGCTATGAAAAAGAATAAACAGACACGGACTGCAGCCGTTCCAGAAGGTGGCTCACCACCACCTTCTCGAGGGCAATTAGGGATGGGCAATAAACGCTGGCCTTGCCAGCCCACATCCCAGGAATAAATTTTAAAAATTAATTGACCATGCAGGAACAGCAGCAGAGAGTTGGTAGGTAGCAGCGGAACAGACCAGTGAGTTTGAAGACAGTAGTGCGATAATTTACCATTTGACTTGCCTTGGTATATCTTGTCTCATGTCCTACACCATGGCCTTGTCCCTTCATTTCTCAGTAGATATACACACACTATGCTCCTATCAGCCAGTTTTCAGACTCTCTACCACCCTGACTATTCGTGTAGCAACAAATGTCGTGGCAGTTTAACACTCTCCCACTTAGTGTTCTTTGCACATACCTTCTCCAGCTCCTTGAATTCCACAGTGAACTCAGGGCAGCTCTGCATTACTGACAACTTAGAGTAAAACTCGACATGGTGTAATGAGTAACAGCTCTACTTAATGATAAGTTGAAATGACTACATAACCGATAAGAACATTAACACTGTATGCTTGTCTGCTGCCGTTTTTATAAATGAGATGACTATTAGAATTAATTGTGAGGGGGAGAGTGTCAGTTGCAACTCATCTAAAATAAACTCACTGCCAAGTTAAAGACGGCAGTTCATTTTTTTAGTCAGTCCGGTTGTTCTTCTTTGTTAACTTTCTTTGCAACGTGTGGTGGTTGGCTCCTAACTGTCCTGTTCGGCCCAATGGCCTGCTCTTATGCAATAAATACCATGTCATTCTATGTAATCTCAGGCATTCCATTGTGTGCAGGATGAACACAGAAAAATGAGTGCATTGCAGGTGTGACCGAGGTGATACTCTTCTGGGAAGGAGGTTGAAGCGCACTAAAAAAACAACAACCTGTTTGTATGTCGTGCTATCTCCAACTTTAACTCATTTGGGGGGGATTTTAGCCCCTAAAAACAGATCGGGGGAGGGGGAGTGGGGGGGGGGGGGGTTAGTAAAAATGTAAAATAATCTCAAACCCGAACCCAACCCATCTCGGACCCGCCCATGTCTGGTTTTAATGGAGGCAGAAAAGGGAACAAGCGACCAACCAGCTCCCAGGAACTGGGCCCCTCATTTAAATATTTTAATGAGGCTGTGTGCCGCGGATTTCTTTCTCTGTTCCAGCTTTAACGCTGGCCGGCTGGGTTTCCAGGGACTCGGGAAACCCGGCAGCTAAAGGGAGGCGAGGACTGCTGCACAGAACAGGCAAGTGCTTTTCCAGCACCGCTTGTGGGCCAGGAGGACTCTCCCGTCAGCCCACCAAGCAAACCTGTTAACCTCCCGAGCGATCGGATTTCCCCCCCACCCGCACCCCGCGATCCAATGCCCTCCCGATCTACTCCCAGCCACCCAACAATGAGCTCCACAGACCCACCCCCACCACAAATTTCTCCCCTTCTCCTCTAATCTCTCCGGTCCGCCCCACCGATGTCCTTTAGACCCCCGATCTCTCCCAGCCACACCGCCCCCCCCCCCCTCAATCGAAGTCCCCCCTACCCCTGATCTGTTCCTCCCTCTCTCCCTCCCCTCTGCTCCCCCCACTGCGACCTGGTACCAATGCTCTACCCACACAACAGACGGACAGCCTCCGAATCTGGCTGGCTGCGGCCAGGAGACGGGTTTCAAAAATGGTAATCAGGTCCTGCTGATAAGGGCAACCCGTACATCCGCGTTTCCTGACCGCAAAACTGCCTCACCCATCACCCCCGACTCCCTCCCCGTTACCATTGGGGCCACTGACTCCCAGTGTCATCTGAACTGTGGAACAGCTCTCCTCTTTCTTTCCTCTGACAATTCGGTCCCATTGTAGCTCCGTTCACACGACTCTACTTTTCAGTTGGGAGCTGCTACTTCCCACGGACAAGCCCGCGAAGCACAGGACGCCTCATATTACAGTCTACACCTATTATTACAGTTAAGCCTTTCTCCCAGCACTTTTATTTTGAGTTCACAGCAACAAGGCAGTTTCCATAAATAGGCCACAAGTCTCCTATAAACCAGCAGCTGCACCCTTACACTTAGCAGGAAAGCGATGGCGTGACATGGGATTAACAATTACCAACAGTTTCACTACCAACCCAAGGAAATCATGAATGCAGTTGCAATGTAGTTACATATAGTGACAAGTGCGATTTCACCTCCAAGACAGTTATCCACTTCTCCTTGAAAGACGTTAATCAACACACTCTGGTGGGACTCTATTCCATCGGAACATCGGTACCAGAATAGTCTATTCAGCCCCTCAAGCCTGTTCCGCCATTCAATTAGATTATGGCTGATCTGTGTCTTAACTCTATTTACCCGCCTTGGTTCCATGTCCTTAACACCCTTGCCTACAAATTTCTGTCAATCTCAGTTTTGAAATTTTCAATTGCTCCCCCCAGCCTCAATAGTTCTTTGGAGAGGAGAAATTCCACAAATCTATTATCCCACTCCCAGATTCTCCAATCTTTACCTATTTGAATCTGTGCCTTCCAACCCAGATATGGTCCTTGCATCTCGATCATCTGTGCCACTCGGCATTTTAAAGTCATGGCGACTTCGTCCCACTCTCACCCAGTCTTCTTATCCCCAAAGAAGAGTTCAGTTCTGCAAATCCCTCCTCATAACACGGAGGGAGCCCGAATCACCTGCAGCTCTTCATCTGACCCCCTTGCAGTACTTCAGTGTTCCTTCGAAGGGAAGGATCCAAGACTGCAGAAAATGGATAAAATGCGGCCTCGCTAATAATCCATATGAGGCAAGAATAATTTGTTTTTATTTACTTCGAAGACTTTGAAGAAGGGCCCTGGAACTGGATTTTCGGCTTTTCTGTTTCCGGGGCAATGATGGAGGCAGGGCGGGAAAGTTAGCGGCCGGGAATAGTTTGCGCCTTGGTATTTAAGTTTGGGCAGCTGGGCCCCGAGAAGGGAGGCGTTGTACACCTCTCTTGGCACGAGGATGGGAAACTCCCGAGCTGAACGAGCCGGGCCGGGAGCGCAGCGTCGCGGAGGTGTCGCAATCAGAGTCGTTGCACGCCCGGCACAGCTCTTCCCGGCGGTGACACTCAGCGCCACCGCAAAACCCGACCGGAGGATCGTGGCGGGGCGCTGGAGACCACCGGGGCCAAACCTGGAGCGCAAAGGGCCAGAAAATCCAACCCCCAGCAGCATTTGATTCGCTTTGTTAATAACCACTGCACTTCTTTGATTGCGGCCTCCATTATTTCCTCGGGATAGAATTCCTTGATAAAAATGCATTAAAGAGGCTGAGAGCAATCGTACTTTCCTGAACAAACCAGTGGCAGTTGTTGCGGGATGTACCTTGCCTTTGGGGCGGGTCATGTGACACGAGACCGCACTCATTATTTCTGTCATGATAAATTCCTGTCCTCAGCCCTGTCATTGGAGGAGGCATTCAGTTCCTCCCGCAGAGAAAGAGGGGATAAGTCAGAGGGAGTGGTGATCCTGGAGCTGATCTTCTGGGCCTCATAGCAGCTGGAAATGAAAAGTTGCTTGAAGCCTGGGCGAAGATCACCTGTCTGAGGTTTCAACCAGATATGCTATGTAACACAGATACGGCACGACTACTTAGCATAAAAGGATAACGGAACAGTCATTTATTTTACTTTGGCACCATTCACGACCATCGGACATCTCAAAGCGCTTTACAGCCAATGAAGTGCTTTTGACGTGTAGTCACTGATGTAATGTCGGAAACGTGGCAGCCAATTTGCGCACAGCAAGTTCCCACAAACAGCAATGTGATGATGATCAGATAAATGTTTTTTGATATATTGATTGAGGGATAAATATTGTCCAGGGCACCGGGGATAACATCCCTGCTCTTCTTCGAAATAGTGCCGTGGGCTCTTTTACGTCCACCTGAGAGAGCAGAAGGGCCTCGGTTTAACGTCTCATCCAAAAGACGGCACCTCCGACAGTGCAGCACTCCCTCAGCACTGCACTGGAGTGTCAGCCTGGATTTATGTGCTCAAGTCCCTGGCATGGGACTTGAACTCACAACTTTTAGACTCAGAGGTGAGAGAGCTACCCAGTGAGCCACAGCAGACACTACTTTGCTGTTATCCAACCATAACCATAAACATGTGGGCGGAGTCACAACATTGGGAATGCAAAACCACCTCCTCTGCATTTTAACATTGAAAGCCAAGGAGCCAGAGGAGCCCAGCTGTGTATCAGCCATTGGAACTGCATTGCAGCCACGGTGCAGAACACAATCCCCTCAATAGCTGCCCGGTGGCTTTTATCAAAGGGTTTCCAGCGGAGGATCCAAATTCAAATCCAGCCTCAATGGAACGCAACTTCAATAAAGTCTCTGCAGTTACAATAAAATCAACAATTAAATAAAGCATTCCTGCATGTGTGAATAAGTGGTCTGCTAGTCTGTGAGGCAGACCCCACTGCTTTATGGGGTTCAGAATGAAAGGTTAGCACCCAAACGTCACTGGGTCAAAAACCCCGGAACTCCCTTCCTAACAGCACTGTGGGAGCCCCTTCACCACACGGACTGCAGCGGTTCAAGGCGGCGGCTCACCACCACCTTCTCAAGGGCAACAAGGGATGGGCATTAAATGCTGGACTCGCTTGCCTCCCTATTGGGTGTGAAACAACACAAATGCACTTTAATTCGACACACCCGAGCCAGCAGCCACACATGGGTGAGTTTAACGCCACATGGCTCACACATGGCAGGGGGTTTTCACGCAGCACCAGTAATACTTTAATGGCCATATTCGTGTCAAAGATTAGCCTTCGACGAGTCTGGAACCAAAACGTCGGGCCAATTTAAAATAAGACTGCATTAATGTCCTCTTGATTTTATTTTGCACTGAGCTTCAGAATACTGCCTCTTTAAAAGGTATCGACCTCCACTTATTCTCCGCCAAGGAGTTGATAGTTGGAAAATATGGAAAGCATGGTGTTACTCACCCTTGTCAGTGCCAGCTGTGGCTCAGTGGGCAGCACACTCGATTCTGAATCAGAACGTTGTGATTTCAAGTCCAGAAACTTGAACACATAACTCTAGGCTGACACTCCAGTGGGAATGTTGCACTGTCGGAGGTGCCGTCTTTCGGATGAGACATTAAACGCCGTCTGTCCTCTCAGGTGGACGCAAGAGATCCCCTGGCACTATTCTGAAGAAGAGCAGGGGAGTTCTCCCCGGTGTCCTGGTCATTATTCATCCCTCAATCAACATCACTAAAAACAGATTATCTGGTCATTATCACAGTGCTGTTTGTGGGAGCTTGCAGTGTGCAAATTGGCTGCCGTGTTTCCCACATTATTAGAGTGACCACACTCAAAGTACTTCATTGGCTGTAAATAGCTTTGAGACGTCCGGTGGTTGTGAAAGGCAGTACATAAATGCAAGTCTTTCTTTCTTTCTTTCTTGGTAGTGCCATTATTTTCTAATTGATATTGACATCCTAATATAATTGGTAATTGTCCCGCCATTGGCGGCCGTGCCTTCAGCTGCCGAGGCCCGAAGCTCTGGAATTCACTTCTTAAACCTCTCTCCCACTTTAAGATGCTCCTTAAACCTATCTCTTTGAACAAACTTTTGGCCACCTGTCCTAATATCTCCTTATGTGACTCGGCACCAAATGTTTCTGATAACTCTCCCATGAAGCATCTTGGGATGTTGAAGGAGCTATATAAATGCAAGTTAGTGTTGCTCTTTTAATTCGAAGAGCAAGAAATGCACAATGGCCACTGTCAGTGACAGTGGCCCTCCAGAATCTCCTGTGCTCCGCTGGGCAGGCCACATTGTCCGCAGGCCAGACACGAGCCTCCCAAAGCAAGCGCTCTACTCGGAACTCCTTCACGGCAAATAAGCCAAAGGTGGGCAGAGGAAACGTTTCAAGGATACCCTCAAAGCCTCCAAGATAAAGTGCAACATCCCCACCGACACCTGGGAGTCCCTGGCCAAAGACTGCCCTAAGTGGAGGAAGTGCATCCCGGGAGAACGCTGAGCACCTCGAGTCTCGTCGCCGAGAGCACGCAGAAATCAAGCGCAGATAGCAGAAAAAGCGTGCGGCAAACCTGTCCCACCCCCCCTTTCCTTCAACAACTATCTGTCCCACCTGTGACAGAGACTGTGGCTCTTGTATTGGACTGTTCAGCCACCTAAGGACTCATTTTCAGAGTGGAAGCAAGTCTTCCTCGATTCCGAGGGACTGCCTGTGATGATGACTACATCCATATGCCTAAGTTACGTTATTTACAATAACAGATGCAATATTTTCTACTGCAATCAGAGCTGGTCAGTTAAAATCACACCAGTTTAAATGGTAAATGCACATTGTATCTCAGGCATTGTAATTCGGCTCAAAGTTGGCACTTTGGCCTCTGAGTTCGAAGGTTGTGAGTTCGAAGTCCCATTCCATAGATTTCAGCATATAATCGAGGCTGACACTCCAGTGCAGGACTGAGGGAGTGTTGCACTGTCGGTGCTGCTGCCTTTCAGAAGCGACGTTAACCTCATTAACCTTAACGTTATCCTGTGAGCATGCATTACAGGGGGTGATGTTTACTCAATGACTCAGTTGTGGGAAACTCAGCAGGAGACAGATCCTGACAGAGAATGATAGTGAGATGCAATGATATGAGTTAAAAAGGAAATGGTTGTTGGTCCCAAAACATTGCCATCAGGAAACTGAGACGGATGCAACAAACACCAACACGTTCTCCATAAAACAGGGATATTTAGTCATCTTAGAACATTAAAATGTAAAACCTGAGGAATATTTGAAAAAGTTACTGCAGTTATACAGGACTTTGGTGAGACCGCACTTGGAGTATTGTGTGCAGTTTAGGTCTCCTTACCCAAGAAAGGATATACTTGCCACTGAGGGAGTGCAGCAAGGGTTCACCAGACTGATTCCTGGGATGGCAGGACTGTTGTATGAGGAGAGATTGGGTCAACTAGGCATGTATTCAGTAGAGTTTAGAAGAATGAGAGGGGGTCCTCATTGAAATATATAAAATTCTGACTGGGTTGGATAGACTGGATGCGGGGAGGATGTTTCCCCTGGCTGGGAAGTTGAGAACGAGGGGTCACAGTCTCAGGATATGGGGTAGGAAATTTCGGTCCGAGATGAGGAGAATTTTTTTCACTCAGAGGGTGGCGAATCTGTGGAATTCTTTTCCCCAGAAGGCTGTGGAGGCCAAGTCACTGAATATATTTAAGAGGGAGATAGATAGATTTCTAGAAACAAAAGATATCAAGGGGTATGGGGAAAAAGCGAGACTATGGTGTTGAGATAGAGGATCAACCATGATTATATTGAATGGCGGTGCAGACTCGAAGGGCTGAATGGCCACCTACTACTCCTATTTTCTATGTTTCGATATGCCTTAATTCCCTGGCTACTAAAATAAATGATGCATCTTTCAATCATTTTGGTGCAGTAACATTACTGAACTCTTCAGTTTTGGCTCAATAATTCAATCAAGAGAATGTTTTAAACAAATGTTTAATTCAACCCTTCCCCTCACTGCCTGCTTTGTACAAGTGAACACATTCTGTTATCACAACATCTGTAGCATGTCACTCCAGTAGCGAGATTACATGATTGGTTATACCTATCATGTACCGATGTGCAGGAAACCAATTAACCTTTGAGGACTGTGTTAGCATTTCTGCACTGAAAGCAAATATATAATATGACTTTGATTCTTTCAAGAATATTATGCTTTTAAAAAATGTTCCTTTGGTTTGTGCATTTCTCCCATGCTGCTCTGCAACATTCATTAGAAATTTCCAATCTACTTGATGGTGGAAAAGAGTTGTTCCCAAGTTTTTTTTGAAATGTTTGTGCCTGAATAATATACGAACAGGCAGAAAGACTGAAGAAGGAAATCTGATTTCGCAGAGACTAGATCTTCCAGATGTTTGGCCAATATCCGTAACCTTATTCGGAGATGTGGGACCTTGTTCAGAGAATCACGATGTCAGCCGTGGCTCAGTGGGGAGCACTCTCTCACCTCTGAGTCAGAAGGTTGTGGGTTCAAGTCCCACTCCAGAGACTTGAACACATAAATCTAGGCTGAAGCTCCCAGTGTAGTGCTGAGGGAGCGTTACACTGTCGGAGGTGCTGTCTTTTGGATGAGACGTTAAACCCAGGCCCCGTCTGCCCTCTTGGGGTGGATGTAAACGATCCCATGGCACTATTCAAAGAAGAGCAGGGGGGTGGGGGGTGGGGGGGGGGGGGGCGGGGAAGGGGGTCCGCCCAATGCCCTGGCCAATATTTATCCCTCAACCCACATCACTATTTAGTCATTTTGTGGGATCTTGCTATGCTTTGGGAAAGGGAGCAGTACAATGGTATCATATTCTAGACTGACATTTGCTCTTTTCTGCCCATTGATCTGGTAATTGGGACAGTGTGCACTCTTCACCTTTGTACATTAACCTTTTTTAGTTTTAAATGTGCAGCACAATGTGTTACGTATACACAGCATTTTTCACTAAATTATATTATTTTAAACTATAATTCCATCCCTTCATTCCACTATTGGTGGCTGAGGTTTCTACTCCAAGGAACTCCCTCCCGAAATCCTCCACCTCTCCACTTCTCTCTCCACCTTTAAAAGCCACCTCAAAATCCATCTATTTCACCAAGCTTTCAGTCATCTCTCTTAACTGTCCCTGCATGACTCACTATTTGCTTATTTATTATCCCTTTAATCAATTATTTTCTTCTCCCCTTATGTCAAATGCATTGGGACATTCTCCAAGTTAAAAGCAGTATTTCAATGTTCAGTTGGCGCTATTAAGACTTAGTTGGTTAGAGTCTTATGTGTCTACTGGCACATGAGGCAACCTATTTCTTCCACTGCTATCTGTCTAGAGCAGGGTATTTGACTCCGATTGGAGTATCACCTTGGCTTAGATCCAGCAGATCACGGTTCTCCACAGCTGATGCTCACATTTGCACGTCTGTAACAGACTCGTTTTGTCTTTGGGCTATTTCCGTAGTGAAAGGCATTCTCCATGGACAGGTCATTTGCACAGCTCGTAACCCACTACCAGAAAGACCAGTGGACTGGCCTTTAGTCTGGCTCCTTCCTTTCAACCTGTCTCCCTCCAGCATAGCTCTCAGGGTCACCGGAGCGTGCAATCCATCCCGCCATGTTAAGGTGGGATTGTTTTCCTCAGAGCAGAGAAAGTTAACGGGAGATTTTACAGAGGCTATCAAAATCATAGAGAGTTTTGATAGAGTAAATAAGGAGAAACTGTTTCCACTGGCAGTAACTAGAGGACACAAATTTACGATAATTGGCAAAAGAACCAGAGGTGAGTTGTGGAGAATTTGTTTTACGCAGCGAGTTACTACGATCTGGAATGCACTGCCTCAAAGGGCGATGGAAGCAGATTCAATAGTAACTTTCGAAAGAGAATTGGATATATACTTGAAGGGGAAAAATTGCAGGGTTATGGAGAAAGAGCACGGGAAGAGGACTAATTGGAGAGCTCTTTCAAAGAGTTCGCACAGGCACGATGGGCCGAATAGCCTCCTCTCTGATGTAAGATTTTATGAATATGATGATGGATTGCATGGTCCATGCCACACACTAATGGACCTGGCTAAGTTTCATTGCTGTGGGGAACTGTCAAGCAGCCTTTCCGCAACAGGAGGATAATTGGCTGCCCTCAAAAAGGCAAGATACGAGAAAGTTTAGCACAAAGAGAAAACAATTGGCCACTCGTGGCTGCTCTCGACACAGGCTTACCGAATTATGGACTCTACCCAACCTATTAAATCTCCCAAGGGAAGGATCTGTCTAGATACTCCCTGACTTCCAGAGGTAATCATGTTTATATTTATATTACATCCAGCATACGTATCCATCCCCTTCTGGCTGAGACCCGAAAGTGAAATGAATAAATAGATGGAGTTCATCCTAAATAAATAGCAGTGAATACAGCATAACACAGTACTAAGAAAACAAAGAACATGTCTCCATCACTAGTATGACTTCCTCACTTACCCTGATAATAGAAGACACACTCTCTTTCCATTGACACACCCGCTCTCACCCTGATACTGTGCACACTCTCTTTCCATAAACATACCCGCTCTCACCCTGATACAGAAGAGTCTTATTGTTATGGTCTCTGGGTCACATTAAAAGATTACATAGGATATACGGCACAGTATCAGGCTCAGTATTGGGTCCCTTGCTTTTTGTGGCATATATCAATGATTTAGATTTGAATATAGGGAGTATAGAAACATAGAAAATAGGTGCAGGAGTAGGCCATTTGGCCCTTCGAGCCTGCACCGCCATTCAATAAGATCATGGCTGATCATTCCTTCAGTACCTCTTTCCTGCTTTCTCTCCATACCCCTTGATCCCCTTAACCGTAAGGGCCATATCTAACTCCCTCTTGAATATATCCAGTGAACTGGCATCAACAACTCTCTGCGGCAGGGAATTCCACAGGTTAACAACTCTCTGAGTGAAGAAGTTTCGCCTCATCTCAGTCATAATTGGCCTACCCTTTATCCTAAGACTATGTCCCCTGGTTCTGGACTTCCCCAACATCGGGAACGTTCTTTCCACATCTAGCCTGTCGAGTCGAGTCAGAATCTTATATGTTTCTATGAGATCCCCTCTCATCCTTCTAAACTCCAGTGAATAAAGGCCCAGTTGATCCAGTCTCTCCTCATATGACAGCCCAGCCATTTCTGGAATCAGTCTGGTGAACCTTCGCTGCACTCCCTCAATAGCCAGAACATCCTTCCTCAGATTAGGAAGTTTGCAGACGACACTAAAATTGGCTGTGTGGTTGATAATGAAGAGGAAAGTCATGGGCTGCAGGAGAATATCAATCGACTGGTCAGGTGGGCAGAGCAGTGGCAAATGGAATTTAATTCAGAGAAGTGTGAGGTAATGCACTTTGGGAGGGCTAATAAGGAAAGGGTACACACATTAAGCGGTAGACTACTTAATAGTGAAGATGAACAAAGGGACCTTGGAGTGCCTGTCCACAGATCCCTGAAAGTAGTAGGCCAGGTGGTTAAGGTGGTTAAGAAAGCATACGGAATGCTTGCCTTTATTGGCCGAGGCTTGGAATATAAGAGCAGGGAGGTTATGCTTAAATTGTATAATACTTTGGTTAGGCCACAGCTGGAGTACTGCGTGCAGTTCTGGTCGCTGTATTACAGGAAGGACGTGATTGCACTAGAGGGGATGCAGAGGAGATTTACTAGGATGCTGCCTGGAATGGAGAATTTTAGTTATGAGGACAGATTGGATAGGCTGGATTTGTTCTCATTGAAACAGAGGAGGTGTACAAATTTTTGAGGGGCCTGGACATAATGGATAGTAAGGGTCTATTTCCATTGGTGGAGGGGTCTATTATGAGGGGGCATAGTTTTAAGGTGGAAGGTTTGGAGGGGATTTGAGGGGGGACTTCTTTACGCAGAGGGTTGTGGGAATCTATAACTCGCTGCCTGGAAGTGTGGTGGATGCAGAAACCTTCATCATTTTTAAAAGATGGTTGGACGGGCACTTAAAGTGCCGTAACCTGCAGGATTACGGACCTAGAGCTGGTAATTGGGATTAGACTGGATGACCTTTTGTTGGACGGCGCAGACATAATGGTAAGTACTGCAGGGAATAGAATACAGCCAGGGTGATCTCCTGGACTAGTTTCAATCGCCTGGATGGGTTGGAGAGGAATTTTCCCAGATTTTATCTCCCTCAATTGGCCTGGGTTTTTATCTGGTTTTTACCTCTCCCAGGAGATCACATGGCTCCGGTTGGGGTGGAGTGTAGATGTTTTCAGTATATCGAAACAGAGAAACATAGAAAATAGGTGCAGGAGTAGGCCATTCGGCCCTTCGAGCCTGCACCATCATTCAATAAGATCATGGCTGATCATTCCCTCAGTACCCCTTTCCTGCTTTCTCTCCATACACCTTGATCCCCTTAGCCGTAAGGGCCATATCTAACTGCCTCTTGAATATATCCAATGAACTGGCATCAACAACTCTCTGCGACAGGGAATTCCACAGGTTAACAACTCTCTGAGTGAAGAAGTTTCTCCTCATCTCAGTCCTAAATGATCTACCCCTTAATCTAAGACTGTGTCCCCTGGTTCTAGACTTCCCCAACATCGGAAACATTCTACCCGCATCTAACGTGTCCAGTCCCGTCAAGAATCTTATATGTTTCTATGAGATCCCCTCTCATCCTTCTAAACTCCAATGTATAAAGGCCCCATTGATCCAGTCTCTCCTCATATGTTAGTCTTGCCATCCCGAGAATCAGTCTGGTGAACCTTCACTGCACTCCCTCAATAGCAAGAATGTCCTTCCTCAGATTCGGAGACCAAATCTGAACATAATATTCCAGGTGAGGCCTCACCAAGGCCCTGTACAACTGCAGTAAGACCTCCCTGCTCCTCTACTCAAATCCCCGAGCTATGAAGGCCAACATACCATTAGCCTTCTTCACCGCCTGCTGTACCTGTATGCCAACTTTCAATGACTGATGAACCATGACACCCAGGTTGCACCTCCCCTTTTCCTAATCTGCCACCATTCAGATAATATTCTGTCTTCGCGTTTTTGCCCCAAAGTGGATAATCTCACGTTTATCCACATGACACTGCATCGGTCATGCATTTGTCCACTCACCTAACCTGTACAAGTCACCCTGCAGCCTCTAGCATCCCCCTCAGCTCACACCAACACCCAGTTTAGTGTCATCTGCAAACCTGGAGATATTACACTCAATTCCTTCATCTAAATCATTGATGTATATTGTAAATAGCTGAGGTCCCAGCACTGAGCCCTGCGGCACTCCACTAGTCACTGCCTGCCATTTTGAAAAGGACCCGTTTATCCCGACTCTCTGCTTCCTGTCTGCCAACCAGTTCTCTATCCACGTCAGTATATTACCCCCAATACCATGTGCTTTGATTTTGCACACCAATCTCTTGTGTGGGACCTTGTCAATAGCCTTTTGAAAGTCTAAATACACCACATCCACTGGTTCTCCCTTGTCCACTCTACTAGTTACATCCTCAAAAAATTCCAGAAGATTTGTCAAGCATGATTTCCACTTCATAAATCCATGCTGACTTGGACCGATCCTGTCACTGCTTTCCAAATGCGCTGCTATTTCATCCTTAATAATTGATTCCAATATTTTCCCCACTACTGATGTCAGGCTAACCGATCTATAATTACCCGCTTTCTCTCTCCCTCCCTTTTTAAAAAGTGGTGTTACATTAGCTATCCTCCAGTCCATAGGAACTGATCCAGAGTCGATAGACTGTTGGAAAATGACCACCAATGCATCCACTATTTCTAGGGCCACTTCCTCAAGTACTCTGGGATGCAGACTATCAGGCCCTGGAGATTTATCGGCCTTCAATCCCATCAATTTCCCTAACACAATTTCCCTCCGAATAAGGATATCCTTCAGTTCCTCCTTCTCACTAGACACTCGGTCCCCTAGTACTTCCAGAAGGTTATTTGTGTCTTCCTTCGTGAAGACAGAACCAAAGTATTTGTTCAATTGGTCTGCCATTTCTTTGTTCCCCATTATAAATTCACCTGAGTCTGACTGCAAGGGACCTACGTTTGTCCTCACTAATCTTTTTCTCTTCACATATCTGTAGAAGCTTTTGCAGTCAGTTTTTATGTTCCTGGCAAGCTTCTTCTCATACTCTATTTTCCCCCTCTTAATTAAACCCTTTGTCCTCTTCTGCTGAATTCTAAATTTCTCCCAAATTCTAAATTTCTCCCAGTCCTCAGGTTTGTTGCTTTTTCTGGCCAATTTATATGCCTCTTCCTTGGATTTAACACTATCCTAAATTTCCCTTGTTAGTCATGGTTGAGCCACCTTCCCCCTTTTATTTTTACTCCAGACAGGGATGTATAATTGCTGAAGTTGATCTTTAAATGTTTGTCATTGCATACCCACCGTCAACCCTTTTAAGTATCATTTGCCAGTCTATTCTAGCCAATTCACACCTCAAACCATCGAAGTTACCTTTCCTTAAGTTCAGGACCCTAGTTTCTGAATTAACTGCGTCACTCTCCATCTTAATAAAGAATTTTACCATGTTACAGTCACTCTTCCCCAAGGGGCCTCGCACAACAAGATTGCTAATTAGTTCTTTCTCATTACACATCACCCAGTCTAGGATGGCCAGCTCCCGAGTTGGTTCCTCGACATATTGGTCTAGAAAACCATCCCTAATACACTCAAGGAAATCCTCCTCCACCGCATTGCTACCAGTTTGGTTAGCCCGATCAATATGTAGATTAAAGTCACCCATGATAACTGCTGTACCTTTATAGCATGCATCAACTAATTTCTTGTTTGATGCTGTCCCCAACCTCACTACTACTGTTTGGTGGTCTGTACACAACTCCCACTAGCATTTTCTGCCCCTTGGTATTCCACATCATCCAAGCTAATGTCCTTTCTTACTATTGCAATAATTTCCTCTTTCACCAGCAATGCCACCCCACCTCCTTTTCCTTTCTGTCTATCCTTCCTAAATGCTGAATATCCCTGGATGTTGAGTTCCCAAGCTTGGTCACCCTGGAGCCATGTCTCCGTAATCCCAATTACATCATACCCGTTAACTGCTATCTGCGCAGTTAATTCGTCCACCTTATTCCGAATACTCCTCGCATTGAGGCACAGAGCCTTCAGGCTTGTCTTGCTAACACACTTTGCCCTTTTAGAATTTTCGTGTAATGTGGCCCTTTTTCCTTTTTGCCTTGGGTTTCTTTGCCCTCCACTTTTACTTTTCTTCTTTCTATCTTTTGCTTCTGCCCCCATTCTACTTCCCTCTGTCTCCCTGCATAAGTTCCCATCCCCCTGTCATATTAGTTTAACTCCTCCCCAACAGCACGAGCAAACACTCCCCCTAGGACATTGGTTCCGGTCCTGCCCAGGTGCAGACCGTCCGGTTTGTACTGATCCCACCTCCCCCAGAACCGGTTCCAATGTCCCAGGAATTTGAATCCCTCCCTTGTGTACCACTCCTCAAGCCACGTATTCATCTGAGCTCTCCTGCGATTCCTACTCTGACTCTGTGTCGCAGTTGTGTGAAGCGGACTGGTTGGGCTGGGTGCTCTTTGTCTTTCCGTCATTGTTCATAGGTTTATATGTAACCTTTAGGGCTGCTGACCAAGGGTCGTGCGGCTCTTTGTCGGCTGGCGCGGGCACGCTGGGCCGAAATGGCCTCCTTCTGCGCTGTAAATTTCTATGTTTCTATTCGGCCCAACAAGTCCATGCCGGAGTTTATGCTCCAATCGAGCCTCCTCATCTAAATCTAACTGCGTAGCCCTCTATTCCCTCCTCTCTCATATGCTTGTCTAGCCTCCCCTTAAATGCATCTTTCCTATTCGCTTCAACCACACTCTATGGTAGCAAGTTCCACATTCTCATCGCTCTTTGGGTAAAGAATTATCTTCTGAATTCCCTATTGGATTTATTGATGATTATAATCCCTGGCTCACGCTATCAGTTAACGAGATATTGAGCAGTAAAGGTACTTCCCAGAGAGTCGGGGACATGGGGTCGGCTTATGGAAATGGTCAATGTCACTGAACCCAAGAGGATATCTTATGCAGACCTGAAATTTGTAACATATGCCTAGGAGCTGGGGCGTATGAAGGAGAATTCTTTGGACATGTCTTTTACGCCACCTATGCCTTGGGATGTTTACTGCGTTACAGGTGTTGTTACTAAGCATTCTGGACATGTATCTCAGGAATGAAGGTTGGGTGGAAAAATGCTAAATGGAATGGCAAGAACAAAATAATGAATTTGCAAACTCCAAACAATCTGGGCAAATGGACACCAAAACATTGAAACTGTAGGATTATTTTCCGAAATGAACCACTTGACAATTTCAGCTATATACAATCTAAATCGCTTTGAAGAATAACCCAGGGAGGGCTCACAAAACCTCGATTCTGTGAGCATCAATCCTGAAATCAGATCCTAAGGTTAGATGATAGGTTTAAGCATGTCTGTCACTGTATACTTTATCTTCAAATCCGCAGATTGCTAGTTTACCGATTGGAATGATTATGGGCGTAACACCATTCCATACTCATAGTATCATCGAATCTTACAGCACATGAAACCACTTGGCCCATCGTGTCTATGCCGGCTCTTTGAAAGTGCTATCCAATTAGTCCCACTGGCCGGCCTTATTCTCCTTAGCCCTCCAAATTTTTCGCTTTCAAGTACATATCCATACTCACTTACATTTTTGTAAACTAAACACTTTTACAATATTAAAAATAATTATTCCTACACCCCTTTATCACTATGGAAACCAACTCTGACAACTGAATTCTGAAGAGTGGTATTTGTGCCTGTGGGGTTTTATAATCACTACACTTGAAACACTATTGTTGAATCACGCCTTCATATGGCCTAGATTTTTTTTAACAGTCAGATTTTATCCTGCTATTCATTTACCCGAGAAACCCCCTCCTAGCTTTCAGCGTACGTTATTGTGCTATTATTTCACAGAAAATGCTCAGTAGGTCAGGCATCAGAAATAGAGGCATCGACCTGAAACGTCAACTCTGTTTCTCTCTCCATAGATGCTGCCCGACCTGCTGAATATTGGCAGCAGTTTCTGGTTATATTTCAGATTTCCAGCATCCACAGTATTTATGCTATTAGTTCAGCTTTATTTGTACTTAAAAATATTTTTTTGCCTCCTCTTGGCTGTCAAATTGACGGCACCTCCATGGAATTTCAGCATCTTTGGCCTGACCATTCATAAATTGCCATGGATGCTGATGTTCAAAGTAGTTTTATTCGTTAATATTAAACCTGAGGTACAAAAATAAACACTTCATAAACAGTTTTAAATAAACAATTAAGACCTTGCTTCTGTCTTCCTTTGTACTCTATTTTTGATCTCAATGTTATGGTTACTTTCTTTCTAACCAATAAAGCCTCTTGTAATATTTCTATTTTAATCCTTAAAGAATAGGATAGAACGAACTTGGATTTATATCGTGCCTTTCATGACCTCAGGATGACCCAAAGTGCTCGACAGCCAATGAAGTACATTTTGAAGTGTAGTCACTGTTATAATGTAGGAAACGCGGCAGCCAATTTGCGCACAGCAAGTTCCCACAAACAATGCTGAGATAATGACCAGATAATTTGTTTTGGTTATGCTGGTCGAGGGAGAAATATTGTCCAGGACACCGGGAATAGCTCCCTTGCTCTTCTTTGAAATAGTGCCGTGGGATCGTTTACATCCACCCGAGAGGGCAGACGGGGCCTCAATTTAACATCTCATCCAGAAGTAACTTTTAAATACATTGCTTCAGTGGTTGTTCTCTGCCATTGGAATGCATCATCCGTTTTGGAGGTGGGGCTTACATCATTGACACTGGCTTCTGATTAGTTACACAGTGGCTCCAATTGCAGTTTTGTCCAGTCAATCGTTGCTCTGAGTTGAAAGGATCATGTCAAAGGCACAACCAGGTCAACTTTTAATTTGTTTGTCCATCGCCAAAGAAGTTATCTAGTTGGCCGTGCTGATAGCCCAATTGCTCCTCAATAGCAGGATTCCAAAGTTTAAACCCACCATCAGCCATGCACCACTCTACGAACTAGACCGTGGGTATGTGACCCGCCTCCAGGTTTCTGACACTGTTGCTCTGTAACCAACTATCAGGAAGTGCATGAAACCACAGGCTGACTCACTCTCAATCTTTACTCCCACACACTATGGGTGAGTCCTTCCCTTTGGGACCTTCCTGAAGGCCAAGCTTGGCTCAAAAGCCCAGTTTTTAGGTTATTCAGAAGACTGAAACATATAGGTTGACTCGGTCACATCATTGGAATGACCACGTGTAACTATTAACTAAAACTGATTGACATTCACAAGCCAAGATTGGCCCAAGCACCTGATAAGATAACTTATCAGTGGGGAAGACAACTGAATGAGTTGTAGAAATCTGGAATTCTCTGCCCCAAAAGGTTGTGGACGCTGTGACAACTGGACCTCCCACGACAGAGATTGATAGATTTTTGTGGATTAAGAGCATCAAGGGATATGGAGCTAAGGCAGGTTATTGAAGTACAGTTCAGCCGTGATCTAACTGAATGGTGGGGCAGATTTGAGGGGCCCAATGACCTATTCCTGTTCCTATGTAAATGAGTTAACTCACTAACAGCACTCTGGGGTTTAACCTGGCAACAAGTTTTTGAAAATGTATTGAATGTGTTCTGATTTGCATATCCGATGACAGAGCCAGAACCAGAAATCATATTGCCTGAATTTATTTGAACGCTAAATGTTAAACTCTCTGCAAAGTGAACTTGTTACAACATGCAAATTCTTGGTGGGAATAAACTTGGGAAGAGATTTACAATGAGAGAGCTGGACAGTCTGTGCTGTGTACTGGAATTGGATGAAGTTACATGCTCAGTCCAAGCTCTTCCAAAGCCCAAGGATGCCTGCGAAACTCTACAAGAAGGTATCAAAATGTTTCCAATGGTCAGTCTAACTGGTTCAATCTGGTAGCAATGAGTGAGGTGTGGTGTGTCTATCAAGGACTACTTCAGAGAGCAGCGCGAGCTGGTGCAGGAGGACGACGGCAGCGAAGAGTGACATCATCAAGGTCCAGGTCAGCGATTGGAGTGTGGGCAGATACAGCAGGAGCGGCGAGATCGGGGCGAAGGAGCGGCGAGAGACTATAGAGGGATGTGATCGGGGCCCAGGAGAGGCGTGAGTTCGGGGCCAGGGGACCAGGGGCAGCCCGGGCCAGCCCACACTGCAATATGTGTGCGCACTAGGTCTGTGCAGCAGAGCTGGTCTCCAGCAGTCTTGGTTGATCCTCGCCACTGGACCAAGACCTAGGCTCTGTCAAGCCCGTGTGGTGGCTGGTGTGCAACGGCCACACCATGTTAAAAAAAAATCCACGCACAGGCATCTTCCGCCCTTCAACATATAGTTCAGGACCTGGAATATTAGGTCCTTCATTGGAACACCTGTGAACTCATCCCTTTTCGGCGTGGAAGCAAGTCATCCTCGTTTCAAGGGACTGCCTATGATGATGATGATGACAAGAAGGTATCAAAACGTTTTCAATGGTCAGTCTAACTGGTTCAGTCTGGCAGCAATGAGTGAGGTGTGGTGTGTTTATCAAGGCTTTTGTATGGCCCAGCATTGTAACCTGCATAAAGCACCGAGGTTACAGTTGTAATTGGTTAACATGTGTCTGCTCATTTTAAATTTACTTTTAAATGCTTCAGTGTCACACAGTACAGCGGATTCAGCACCTTTAAAGTTCACTAGCAGAATAAATTGACTTAGAATGACTTGTTTTAAGGAGAGAGTACCACCAGCGCCGCCTCTGCAAGATCCTGCAAATCCACTGGAAGGATAGAGGCACCAACGTCAGTGCTCTCACTCAGGCCAACATCCCCAGCATCGAAGCACTGACCACACTCGACCAGCTCCGTTGGGCATTGTCCGCATGCCCAACACGAGATTCCCTCAGCAAGCGCTTTACTCGGAGCTCCGACACGGCAAGCGAGCCCCAGGTGGGCAGAGGAAACGTTTCAAGGACATCCTCAAAGCCTCCTTGATAAAATGCAACATCCCCACCGACACCTGGGAATCCCTGGTCTAAGACCGCCCAAAATGGAGGAAGAGCATCCGCGAGGGCACTGAGCACCTCGAGTCTCGTCGCCGACAACATGCAGAAAACAAGCGCAGGCAGCGGAAGGAGCGTGCGGCAAACCAGGCTCCCCGCCTACCGTTTTCATCTGTGACAGAGACTGTAATTCTCGCATTGGACTGTACAGCCAGCTGAAAACTCACTTTTAGAGTGGAGCAAGTCTTCTTCGATTCCAAGGGACTGTCTATGATGACGATGATTTAAGGAGAGAGTACTTACCCCAAGATGTGCTCAATGTAATTTTTAAATTAAAGATTTATTTTTAAAATAGGATTTTAATCACCACTCCACAAAGTTCCAGTAGTTTTCCATTGGCTCAAAGTGGAGCAGATGCACTCCATTGGCATCAGTGAACGGGGGTGACTTCCAAGGTGTCTGTTCGCAATTGTTGGTGTCGGTGTGTTCACTCTTCTTCAGAGCAGTCACAAGTCATTGAGTTTTTTTGGCCCAAATTTGCCATCGGGTTGTCATTAAAACAGAACACAAATGTGTGTAGAGCAAGCGAAAAGGAAAAGGATCTGATGCCAACTAAACTATGCTGAGCTGTCTTCTATTTATTAAAGAAGTATTTATTTTTAAAGAAGTAGCACATTTTCTCTGCTACAGCATATTTTATCACATGTGCAAACTCACCAGAAAAGGAACTATTGCTGAGGAAGGAAAGAATGAAGGAAAGGAAGGAAGGAAGGAGGAATGAATGGGGGACAGGAGGGAGGAAGGACTTTCATTTATATAGCGCCTTTCACAACCTCAGGTCATCCCAAAGTGCTTTACAGTCAATGAAGTATTTTTGAAATGTTGTAATGTGGAAAATATTGCTTCCAACGACAAAACACATCAGTTGGCATTGCACTAGGCTGTATGCAGAAAACAAGCGCAGGCAGTGGAAGGCAAACCAGTCCCACCCACCCTTTCCTTCAACGACTGTCTGCCCCACCTGTGACAGAGAATGTAATTCCCGTATTGGACTGTACATTCACCTGAGAACTCACTTTTAGAGTAGAAGCAAGTCTTCCTCGATTTCGAGGGACTGCCTATGATGAGGCTGTATCCACCAGGAGGGTCCCAGCCTGTGCAGAGCTAGCTGCTCTCAGTTGGGCCAGTACAATTGGGCCTGAGAGGGAGGGAAAAGTCGACCAAATTGCTGCCCCTGATCGCTATCCAGTGACTGCTGCTAGAAAGTGCAAGCCTGTGAACCTGGGCTGAGGACAGGATGGGGATCTGGCCAACCCTCATATTACAGGCTCCTGTGTGAAGAATGGTCACTTGGGAGAGACATTGAAGGGAAGCCTGCAGCCGAAGAACCGTACGCCAATAATCCAACACTTCGGGAGAGGGCCACACGGAATTGTGCAAAAAGATGGAAGTATCAGTCGTCAAAGTAACGTGACGTGCAATAAAAATTAAAAGAAAAAATGAGCCGGATTAAATGATACCATTCAGCCAAACAACTCACTCTTATTATGAATCGAATACAGGCCGCCCATTTAAAACTGAGATGAGGAGGAATTTCTTCTCTCAGAGGGCTGTGGAAGCTGGGTCATTGAATAATTTTAAGAGAGAGATAGACAGTTTCTTAACCGATAAGGGAATAAGGGATAATGGGGAGCGGGCAGGGAAGTGGACCTGAGTCCATGATCGTATTAAGTGGCGGAGCAGACTCGAAGGGCCGTATGGCCTACTCCTGCTCCTATTTCTTATGTTCTTATGTAGGTCTTCAGTGATACTGCAACTTTAAAACCATCTATTAATTGACTATTAAATCAGTTCCACAGTCGTTCTATTCACTGCACAAACCTCATAAGGAACATTGAGGATGGATGCCGAACACTCACCCTTTCCCAGTGCAGTGGACCCTTTTATCACACTGTTACGACAAGCATCTCATGATAACAAACTTTCCCTTGCTCCACATCTCAACTCCATTGCAGTCAGTGGCTGAGCACAGTCATGACAAAGCCATCTCTGCAGTGAGAACTACTTGCTTGATTCTCAAGATTGTAGAGTTCTGAAGTTTTACACTTAGCCCTGCCTTGTTTATGTTGTAGTAAAAAAAATAAGCCTGCATCAGAAATACTGATAGGTGTCAGCCGTTTACACACATTGCACCCCACCCACACACACACAAACTTGTTCACTCACAAACTTTAAAAATCACAATTTCTTGAAACTGGTTACTCCCTCGTCAACTTTGCAAAAGAAACAAAAACACTTTGGGGAAGCACTACACTTGCAGGTGCAAGTTTAGTGAACCTGTTCTGTTACCCTGCCCTCAATACTTGAATGTGCTATCTGCACTTCAAGGCTCCAAGGTGAAAGGCGTAATTCTGCCTCAAGAATGAGCTCGTCTTTAAGGTGTGTGCAAATCAGGGGCAAACATGTCGCCAAGTGTAACTTTTCCGGCTGTGCTGTAGTAAGCTCTCGGAGTCAGTGGGCAGACTCCCGTTTGCCTCCGATGGCTACTTTAACATTTGTCAGTGGCAGTCACTTACAGCAAACATTGCAGCCGCTCGGTGGACTTACCTTGCACACTCATCTCCACTTGGTCTCTCGCTGCTTCAACCGCTCCGTGCTCTGCAATGTCTACTGGCCGCGACCAGAGTCAGTGCAGGGGCTCGGCTCTGCTAGAGTTGAGTGCGATTGGGTCGGTGCTGCTCTCTTTGACAAAATGAAACCCACATTGCTTCAGAGTTGCTGTCAGGCATGTGGGCGGAGAGTTGTCAAATCCATCAGAACAGAGAGGAACCCGCGTAAGCTGAGAGTGTGTGTGTGTGTGTGCAAAGCTGGCCAACCCCGTGATCAGAGAACAAGTTCGCGCAGTCCAGTTCTCAATAAACGCCACTGACTGTGGCAGGTCTCTGAAGGGAGATCATTAATCAGCTCCTTTACAAAAGCGCGAAATAAACATCTGCTTAGGGACAGAATTCAGTGGGGAAAAAAAGAAACAGAAGTTGTGTGGCTTCAAGTCCCACTCCAGAGACTTGAGCAGCAAAATCTCGGCTGACACTCCCAGTGCAGTGCTGAGGGAGCGCTGCGCTGTCGGAGGTGCCTTCTTTCGGATGAGACGTTAAATCGAGGCCCTGTCTGTCCTCTCATGTGGACCTAAAAGATCCCAGGGCACTATTTTGAAGAGCAGGGGAGTTATCCCCCTTGTCCGTGGCCAATATTTATCCCTCAATCAATCATAACAAAAACAGATTGGGGCTGAAATTCAGGGTCTCGGTAACACCTGTTTGCGGCGGCCATGCGGCGGAATTCCGGGGCCGCCGCTCTGTGGTCAACTGGTGGCCCCGACCCAAATTCAGGTCAGGGATTTTTCGGCCTGGACCTGATTCCGCCCTGATGCTGATGACCCCCGTAAGCGCGTCACCAGAACCCGCACCGCCTGGAAAATACACCGACCGAAATTCAGGTCAAAAAATCGATGCCCCGCCGCGCGGATCCCCCGGCAGCTTTTTCTGTCGGTGCACTTTCTCCGGAGTGTGTGCGGCCGGGCAGCGCATCGGCCCTTCAAGGGGAGGGCCCACTGCCGCAGCCGCCTTAACTGATAAAGGAATAAGGGGTTATGGGGAGCGGGCAGGGAAGTGGACCTGAGTCCATGATCGGATCGGCCATGATCGTATTAAATGGTGGAGCAGGCTCGAGGGTCCATATGGCCTACTCCTGCTCCTATTTCTTATGCATTTACGTTCTTATGTATTTATTTTTGTTGGCCGAATTCCCGATCGGCCGGCAAGATAGTGGCCCCGGGTTCGGCCGGGCCGCCAACGGGCAGCCTGGCACCCCCTCTTGGGTGCCAGGCTGCTGGCCCAGCCGAAACCCTCCCCGGTGGTCCAGTGACCACAGATATAAAATGACGGATTCTCTCCCCTTTAATGGAGGGGAGAGAGCGCAGTAACGCACAGACGCTGTGACATCACCACTGCTCCACTGCTGATTGACAGTGGCGGTGTCCCGGTCCCAACCCAAATTCAGCCCCTCAGCCTGCCTTCCTGTCGATCTCCCATCCCCACGATGACCGATTTCCGTTCAGACTTTGAAAAAAATGTCAAAGTCCTGAAAATCGATCATATGGCCGCATCATGGATCCCTGCGGTAAAAGCAGGTAAAAACTCATAGATGCGCCAGCTTTCTTGCGCAAGTGAATTTCGGCCCCATTAACTGGTCATTATCATATTGCTATTTGTGGGAGCTTGCTGTGCGCAAATTGGCTGCCACAGTTCCTACATTACAACAGTGACTACACTCCAAAAGTACCTCATTGGTTGTAAAGCGCTCGGGGACATCCAGTGGTTGTGAAAGGCGCTATAGAAATGCCAGTCTTTCTTCCGACTGTGATGCTGGGGCCAGGGAACTATCACTTGTGAAATCCACCTGGTCTCAGTGACCAGCATGTTGTGTGCATTGGAATTGTCAGCGGGATATATTTATGTATAGGCTATAGTATGTGCCCGTATAAATGTAAGAGTGTGTTTGTGGAACTGTGGTTATGTCACTGGACTAATGCGGAGATGTGAATTCAAATCCCACTATGGGCAGCTGGGGAATTTAAATTCAGTTAATTAAAGAGATCTGAATAAAAAGCTACTGTCAGTAATGGTGACCATGAAACCACCGGATTGTTGTAAAAACCCATCTGCAAGGAAATCTGCCGTCCATACCCGATCTGGCCGACATGTGAGTCCAGACACACAGCAAAGTAGTTGACTCTTAACTGCCCTCTGCAACAGCCCAGCGAGCCACTCAGTTGTAATAAACCTACAAAGAACAATGGTTCAAGAAGGCGGCTCACCACCACCTTCTCAAGGGCAATTAGGGATGGGCAATAAATGCTGGCAATGCCAGTGACGCCCATGTTCAACGAATAAATAAAAATGTTGTGCTGTAAGTAAGTATTGTGCAGGAGTAGGGTTGGGAAGGCAGAGTGATGGGGATGTGATGAGAGGTACAGCAGGATGAAGTTGAGTGTGGCTTTGTACACACCTTTCCTGATCGAATGCGATCATTGAAATGTTTGCGGCACTGCTCCCAAGTCCTCCTGAACACATCCCTGCTGCAATTTGAAGCCAGGCTCCTTTTGTCTTCTGAGAAGGTCCCTTCTGCCTATTTGAAGTGAAGAGGACCTCCCTGCGTGCTCTGACTCTCTCTATAAGTATATGGAGGGAGTCATCGGAGAACCTGAGTCATTAGAGAGCCCTCTGGTTCTGTGCAGTCATGTCTCCAAGTGTTTGAAGCAATCAAAGCATCCAATGCAGTGACTGCACACTTCTGAATGAACCTTCAAATGCAATGTGGCCATGGCTCCTTTAAATATCCCGGCTGGAAACGCATCATCAATGACATCATCAGATCTGCACCATTTAATAGGGCCGGGTAATGCGCAGGGCGGGCTTAATAGGCCCCATTCGCGCAAAGTTGATTTTTGCAGCGGGATGGAAGCAAGTATGGGGTCACGGCCCACCACGCCGGCCGCCCGCCCGCACCGGACCCGTCCAGGTACAGAAAATCCCGGCCGTTATTTCAGTGAGCGAGTGGTAAATCTATGGCTCCCTAGGGAGACGGTGGAAGCAGATAATGTTGATTCATTTAAATGCAAATTAGATATATTTCTTTCAGAAGATAATATTTTGGGGCACAGTATTTGAGTAATTTGAGACATGACATGTGGTGAGTGTCATCAGCATCATCATGATAGGCAGTCCCTTGGAATCGAGGAAGACTTGCTTCCACTCTTAACATGAGTTTTTAGGTGGCTGTACAGTCCAATACGCCAGGTCCTGAACTTCATGTTAGAGGAGTGGAAGATGCCTGTGCGTGAATTCTTTTACCATGGGATGATCGTTGCACACCGGCTACCACACAGGCTTAGCTGAGAAAGGTGTTGGTCCAGTGGCAAGGAGGTCCAAGACAACTGGAGACCAGGCACTACTGTATGGGCCCAGTTGTCTATGGCAAGATATTGGCCGCAGGCTCGGCGCTGGGGAGAAGGTGGGAGTTGTTTAGCAGGAGAGCTCCCTCGGGAACTGCCACCCCGGTGGCCATTCTCATAGTAGAACATATAACAATCACTGTCACCAATTGCATGGGAGCTGTGTAGCTGATTCCTCCTTCAGAATACCGAGAACAGGTTGGTGTCGCCTGAAGACCTCCCTCTCCACAACTATTTTCACTTTATGCCACAAGTTCACTTCACAGATTGGTTCTGGATCTCACATATAGGCCAAAGGAAGCCCTTCTGTTGTTTTTTTTGGAGTTCTGAACTGTCTTTTTCAAATGTAGCAATGACCCAAATCACGTTAAGCTAGTGGTATATAAGATATGTATCCTTTCAAGCAAAATAAACTGACTTCTCCCATTAAAAGGGTGGGAAGCAAACTTAAACTGTGATGAAGGCATAAAAACAGAAAAAATTCCTCAGTCAGGAGTCAATTTACCATTTTGTTTTAAACAAAGTCTGGGTCATAGAACAGGACCTGTTTCACTGGTAGGTGTGAATACTTGGAAACCCAAAACGCAGCACGACGAAGATCGCAAAATCGCAAACAACCTTTTGTCGTTTCACTGACACAAGCTTCTTTGATAGGTATGAGTCTATCAAACCTTGAAAACTGCTTAACACTCTATCATAAATGCATCTCCAACTCAAAAATAGCAGGCCTGGGAAGTACAGGTGACGTTGGACCTATGGTTCCTAAAGCTCTCCACCATTGGGGATGTACCTCACCTCGTGTCTGGTTCTGTTGTAGACTCATTGATAGAGATTCTTTGCTATGATTAGTCAACAACTCCATTATCGTTGTACCATGTAACTAGCAGGATGGTCGAAGGTGAAAAAGATTAACCTTGATCTTTTTTCATCGAGCTGTTCCTATGTTCCAATGTTTGGGCAAGAAACAAAGAAAGTAATGGATAGTGTTATGTATATACATAAAGTTAGACACGATGATAGAGGACAAAGAGTTGATTATCAACAAAGCAGAGATTACATACAAATGCTTTAATTAGCTCATAATCTCATTTTCCTGATCAATTCCCATGACATCCTGTCCAATGAGTTGGGCTGGCAATAAGGATATTTCCTGTTTACCTTTACAAGAAATTACATTACTCCCACCACACAACCATGTATAGTCCCTGAGGGAGTTAGACAGAGAGACAGACTATTATCTGAATGGTGACAGATTAGGAAAAGGGGAGGTGCAAAGAGACCTGGGTGTCATGGTACATCAGTCATTGAAGGTTAGCATGCAGGTGCAGCAGGCGGTTAAGAAAGCAAATGGCATGTTGGCCTTCATAGCAAGGGGATTTGAGTACAGGGGCAGGGAGGTGTTGCTACAGTTGTACAGGGCATTGGTGAGGCCACACCTGGAGTATTGTGTACAGTTTTGGTCTCCTAACCTGAGGAAGGACATTCTTGCTATTGAGGGAGTGCAGCGAAGGTTCACCAGACTGATTCCCGGGATGGCGGGACTGACCTATCAAGAAAGACTGGATCAACTGGGCTTGTATTCACTGGAGTTCAGAAGAATGAGAGGGGACCTCATAGAAACGTTTAAAATTCTGACGGGGTTAGACAGGTTAGATGCAGGAAGAATGTTCCCAATGTTGGGGAAGTCCAGAACCAGGGGTCACAGTCTAAGGATAAGGGGTAAGCCATTTAGGACCGAGATGCGGAGGAACTTCTTCACCCAGAGAGTGGTGAACCTGTGGAATTCTCTACCACAGAAAGTTGTTGAGGCCAATTCACTAAATATATTCAAAAAGGAGTTAGATGAGGTCCTTACTGCTAGGGGGATCAAGGGGTATGGCGAGAAAGCAGGAATGGGGTACTGAAGTTGAATGTTCAGCCATGAACTCATTGAATGGCGGTGCAGGCTAGAAGGGCCGAATGGCCTACTCCTGCACCTATTTTCTATGTTTCTATGTTTCTAAGTCGCTGGAGAAATACCATCAACGATGTCTCTGCAAGATCCTACAAATCCCCTGGGAGGACAGACGCACCAACATTAGTATCCTCGACCAGGCCAACATCCCCAGCATTGAAGCACTGACCACACTTGATCAGCTCCATTGGGCAGGCCACATCGTTCGCATGCCAGACATGAGGCTCCCAAAGCAAGTGCTCTACTCGGAACTCCTTCATGGCAAGCGAGCCAAAGGTGGGCAGAGGAAACATTGCAAGGACACCCTGAAAGCCTCACTGATAAAGTGCAACATCCCCACCGACACCTGGGAGTCCCTGGCCAAAGACCACTCTAAGTGGAGGAAGTGCATCCGGGAGGGCGCTGAACACCTCGAGTCTCATCGCCGAGAGTATGCAGAAAACAAGCGCAGGCAGCGGAAAGAGCGTGCAGCAAACCTGTCCCACCCACCCCTTCCCTCAACAACTATCTGTCCCACCTGTGACAGGGACTGTGATTTTCGTATTGGACTGTTCAGGACTCATTTTTCGAGTGGAAGCATGTCTTCCTCGATTCCGAGGGACTGCCTATGATGATGATAATTAATCACAGGAAAAACTTATTAAACTGTAGTGAAATTTCTCCCTGACGTCATAAAATAAATTCCATAAAACTCCAATAGCAGGGTTACATTGTCGACTGCTCACGCATTCAATGGCCTGCTCAGCCACATACAATATTTCAATACTTATTTCCTCTCACATGGATCTAATATATTAAAAGCCATTTGGATAATGCACACTTCCTGTAAGCATCACACTTAGTTTCCGTCACATTTCAGGTCTCACCCTCCAGACGTCACCCTCCAGGTGTCACACTCCAGTCGTCACACTCCAGGCGCCTCATATCAGACGTCACCCTCCAGACGTCACACTTCAGACATTTCAGACGATCCTCTGGCTCACCTCGAGTAACCCCACGAGAGGCTATATTGAATGACCACTTGGATGTGATGGAACGACTATTGCATTCACCCTCATTGGAAACAAAAGCAATGTGCTCATGGTCCCAAGCATCTTTACTATCCAGACAGGGGAAGGAACATTACTGCGAAGGATCCACTAAATAATGAAACCGATAATCTCGCAACTGTGACAATGCTTAATTGCATAATTTGTTTTTCTTGGAAAACTTGACTCGAGAAAAGGAAGTAATGCTTTGTGCAATGAGATTGCACTGACCAGGGAAAATCTTTTCTTTGTAATTCAGGAAGTGCCTTTAGTAATATTGAGGAATGGAAAGCAAAAATGCACCTTTGACAGTCTTTCGCATTAAGTTTATTGCTGGAATATTTAACATAAATATTCTGATCTCCTAACTTACAATTGCTGTTGAGTTGCCATCTGATTGGGCGTTAGTTGAAATTATTCAAATTTACCTCATGCAAAGCAGAAATGTGCCACTTGACCCGGGCAATGAACTGCAAATAATGGGGAGAGGAGGCAATAAATGGCAAAGCACAACACCAACCCTCATCTTAATACAAACCGAATCTGTAGCAATAGAGCAGCATGAAGGATTCTAACATATCTGTTTTTGCCATTAAAACAGCATTGTCTACAACAACTTGCACTAATATAGCGCCTTTCAACATAGCAAACCAAAATTGGCAGAGCACAGAGCTCTGAGCACATCAAAAAGTCTGAGCGACTGGTGACAGGATGGTGGGCAAAGGTTCTAAAGTGTTGAGAAATATCGAGGAATGTAGGAGGTTTCTTCATAACTTTGAAAAGTGTGTCTAAATTTAAGATAATATGTCAAACGCTTTAAGTTTCAGCCTGCTTATTGCTGATTCCATATTCTCTCTGCCCATTACTGGCATATTCCATATGCCCGTTACTGGTTCATAATCTCTTCTGTCCTACCTATTACATTGATTGCAGTTTCCCTCAGACCAGATACAATCCACAACATTGTAAATATCCTTGATAACAAACATATTTTCCTTCTGTACTCGGTAAACAGTGGAAAATTTAGTGACTCAGCATCATGGTGACCGATGACAATCTTCACTAATGAATATTGCTGAACATCATGTAGATATTACAGAGAGGCTTAACTATTCCAATAAATGAATTTCACAATACTGTTTATTGCATAAAAAACAAGACACACTAATTTGATTTCAAAATAGTTTCAGAAATCTCAGGACTCATGGAATCCATTTAAGCTGCAATATCAGTGGAACCTCCTGCACGAGTGTAACTATCTTTGAACACACGTGAGTGCGTTCACAACTCTACATGTAATACAATGTCGTCTTCTTCTTAGGTGGCCCCTCGTATCGAGGATGACCTGCTTCCACACCAAAAAGTGATGAGTTCACAGGTGTTTCAATGAAGGCCCTGATATTCCAGGTCCAGAATTACACATTGCAGGGTGAAAGATGCCTGTGCGTTGATTTTTTAACGTGTGGCGGCCGTTGCACATCAGCTTGACTGAGCTCGGTCTTGGTCCAGTGGCAAGGGTATCCAAGACGACTGGAGACCTGCTCTGCTGCACGGACCTACTGAGCACACATGTTGCAGTGTGGGCTGGCCCGTGCTGGCTCTGGGCGCACTCCTCTTCTGGGTCCCGATCACATCGCTGTGCAATCTCTCGCCGCTCCTTTGCCCCGATCTCGCCGCTCCTCTGCTGCTTGCCGCCTCTCCTGCTGTACCTGCCCACGCTCCAATCAGTGGCCTGAATTATGGTGACGTCCAATCCAGTCCACCTCCTCCACGTCGTCGCCCTCCTGAACCAGCTGTACCTTGCAGCGGCATGCCGCCACACCGCTCCTTTTAAGGCCCCGACCTGCGAAGAAATACCAGCAGCAGGTCGGGGCTTTAAAAGGAGCTGCATGAAGGAGGCCCGGCACTCAGTGCGGCCCCGACCTGAGAATACAATGTAACATGACGCTGAAAACTCATGTGAAAAATTCAGTTAACATTTCCTGATCCTCTATAATGGGCCTGAAATCACGCTCCACATGAGCGCGTTCGAGGTGCGTACACTCCCCGTGGGGTCCCCACAACTTCCGGGTTTAGGTAGGTGACGCCTAAACCTAGCGCTTGTGATCTGTCAAAATGACAGATCGCACGCATCCGTAACTAAAGGGCCTTCGCGGGCGGATAGATAGGCTATTTGCCAACTCCTGCCCAGCGAATGTGCTTCAAATTCTTCTGGCTGAAAAAAGCATGAGCAAGGCTTGCTTTTATCAGCATAAGATTTTTAAAGTATAGAAAAATATATTTAAAAAAATAATTTAAACATTTAAAATCCTGTTAAATAAGGTAAGTTTATTTTTAGACCATTTAAAATATGTTTTAAAATATTTTTAAATTACATTTTTGTTTTAAATAATTAATTAAATGCCATTATTATTAATTTGAATCAGTGTTTCTGTGTTTTTGGGGTATTCCCATTCATACTTATAGCAGCTCCGTATATACGGAACTCACATAAGTTTGAATGAGGATCCCCCTACTCTAATAGGTTGGACCGGCCCACATGATCCCACTGATGCGTATGAAACTTTACGCTCCTGGGATATGTGGGCCCCTACAAAGTCCTCCGAACCTCTGGGACCACCAGGTACTTGTTATGTATGTAACTATGTAATACCTGCCACCAGAGGCCGCGACTGTTGGAGTCCTAATGGTCACCTGCACACATGTGCAGGGCCAGTATAAAAGGTTGGCTGCCATGTTGGCACTCCGGAGTTGTAATAAAGGAGACGAAGGTCACACTAAGTTTAGTTCACAGTACTCAGCCTTGTGGAGTTCTTCTATACTTGCGCAGAAATTTTTCAATTCGGAGCATCAGCCTGCGGGAAACCTCCAACCGCAATTTCTGGGCCAATATTTCTGTCCAACATGTACTATCTGATTTTTAATCCATAATATAATCCTTACATAGCTAAAATAAATCATTGGAACCTTTGCTTTGATCTATAATCCGCCTTGCCTCTTTTAATATTCATTTTAGTTAACCTGCACTAACTTATTCTTCCTTCCGTGTATCTCTTTGCAGGAGATCGAGGCCCAGATACAGGGCTCGGAGAGTCGGGAAGAGCCTGCAGCTGCAGGGATAAAACGTTTTTTTTTAATCGAAATCGAAGTGTGACGTCACAGCCAAGCGGGCAAGTGATTGGCTGGTGGATTGGTGAGTAATTTTCTTTTCTGTGGGAAACCTTTGGCATTGTGTAAGTAGGAACTGCAAGTAAATATATGTGATCTCTGTTATTGAAGGAGAGCCAGTTAATTAAATCGGCTGTTTGCTGAGTAGCGGCTGGGTGTGTTTTGCGAAGGCTTCGAGTTTAGTTCTACTCGATAGTTGCGAGTGTAACCAGAGGGATGGCAGGGCAGCTCAGTCCCATGGATTGCACATCCTGTGGCATGTGCGAAGTCCTGGATGCTTCACACAGCCGGGGCGACCATGCGTGTAGCAGGTGTCTCCAGCTGCACCAACTCGAGCTCCATGTTTTGGAGCTTGAGCGGCAGCTGGGGTCACTGCGGTGCATCCGCAAGACTGAGAGCTACGTGGATAGCACGTTTCTAGAGATGGTCACCCCTCAGCTTAAGAGTGTGCAGGCAGATAGGGTTTGGGTGACCCCTGGACAGAAGAGGAGGACTAGGCAGGTCGTGCAGGAGTCCCGTGAGTCCATCTCGCTCTCCAACCGGTATTCTGTTCTGTGGTGGCTGGTGTGCAACGTCACATGTCAGGTCCCTCATTGAAACACCTGTGAACTCATCCCTTTTTGGTGTGCAAGCGGGTCATCCTTGATACGAGGGACTGCCTAATACAACACTGGTGGGGGCGATGGTGGCTCTGGGAGGTGCAGCCAGGGCCAAGTCCATGGCACCACGGCTGGCTCAGCTGCACAAGGGGGAGGAAGAAGAATGGAAGAGCTATTGTGGTAGGGAATGCCATAGTCAGGGGAGCAGACAGGCATTTCTGCGGCCACAGACATGACTCCAGGATGGTATGTTGCCTCCCTGGTGCCAGGGTCAAGGATGTCACTGAGCGGCTGCAAGGCATTCTGGGAGGAGAGGGTGAACAGCCAGAGGTTGTGGTCCACATCGGTACCAATGACCTAGGTAGGAAGAGGGATGAGGTCCTGTAGGCAGAGTTTAGGGAGCTAGGAAAGAGATTAAAAAGCAGGACCTCAAAGGTAGTAATCTCCGGATTACTCCCAGTGCCACGAGCTAGTGAGTAGAGAAATAGGAGGATAGAGCAGATGAATACGTTGCTGGAGAGATGGTGTAGGCGGGAGGGCTTTAGTTTCCTGAGGCATTGGGACCGCTTCTGGGGGAGGTGGGACTTGTGCAAGTCAGTCGGGTTGCACCTCAACAGAGCCGGGACCAATATCCTCGCGGATGGGGGGTGGGGAGGGGGGGTTGCTAGTGCTGTTAGGGAGGGTTTAAACTAGCTTGGTAGGGGGATGGGAACCTGAAAATAGATTCAGTAGGGAAGGGATTAAAGCTGAAATTAGAAAGTAAAAATAAAGAAAGTGAGTTTGAAGGAGAGAGGAAATAAGACAGAAAAAAGGGAAAAAAAACAAATTTAAAGGCACTTTGTCTAAATGCACGTAGCATTTGTAACAAAATAGATGAGTTGACGGCACAAATTGAGACAAATGGGTATGATCTGATAGCCATTACAGAGATGTGGTTGCAAGGTGACCAAGACTGGGAATTCAATATTCAGGGGTATTTGACAATCCGGAAGGACAGACAGAAAGGAAAAGGAGGTGGGGTAGCTCTATTGATAAAGGATGGAATCACTGCAATAGTGAGAAACAATATTGGCTCAAATGATCAGGATGTTGAAAGAGTTTGGGTGGAGATAAGGAATAATAACGGGAAAAAGTCACTGGTGGGCGTAGATTATAGGCCCCCTAACAGTAGCAACTCTGTTGGTTGGAGCATAAACCAAAAAATAGTGGGGGCTTGTAAAAAGGGAACAGCAATAATCATGGGTGATTTTAACCTCCATATTGATTGGACAAATCAAATTAGTTAGGGTAGCTTTGAGGAGGAGTTCATAGAGTGCATAAGGGACGGGTTCCTTGAGCAATATGTAACGGAACCAACCAGGGGGCAGGCTATCTGAGATCTGGTCCTGTGTAATGAGACAGGATTAATAAACAATCTCCTAGTAAAGGATTCCTTTGGAATGAGTGATCATAGCATGATTGAATTTCAAATTCAGATGGAGGGTGAGAAAGTTGGATCTCTAACCAGCGAACTAAGCTAAAATAAAGGAGACTATGAAGGTATGAGAGCGGAATTACCTAAAGTGGACTGGGAAAATAGATTAAAGTGTAGGACAGTTGATGAACAGTGCTGTACATTGAAGGAGATATTTCAGAATTCTCAAGAAAAATATATTCCAGTGAGGAGGAAAGGGTGTAAGAGAAAAGATAGCTATCCATGGCTAACTAAAGAAATAAAGGACGGTATCCAATTAAAAACAAGGGCATACAGAGTGACCAAAACTAGTTTGAGGACAGAAGATTAGGAAGCTTTTAAAAGCCAGCAAAGAATGACTAAAAAAATGATTAAGGAAGGAAAGATAGACTACAAAAGTAAACTAGCACAAAATATAAAAACAGATAGCAAAAGTTTCTATGGGTATATAAAAAGGAAAAGAGTGGCTAAAGTAAATATTGGTCCCTTGGAGGACGAGGCCGGTGAATTAGTAATGGGGAACATGGAGATGGCAGAAACTCTGAACAAATATTTTGTATCGGTCTTTACGGTAGAGGACACTAAAAATATCCCAACAGTGGATAGTCAAGGGGCTATAGGGGGAGAGGAACTTAACATAATCACAATCACTAAGGAGGTGGTACTCAGTAAGATAATGGGACTAAAGGCAGATAAATCCCCTGGACCTGATGGCTTGCATCCGATGGTTTTAAGAGAAGTAGCGGCAGGGATTGTGGATGCATTGGTTGTAATTTACCAAAATTCCCTGGATTCTGGGGAGGTCCCAGCAGATTGGAAAACTGCAAATGAAATGCCCCTATTTAAAAAAGGAGGCAGACAAAAAGCAGGAAACTACAGACCAGTTAGCCTAACATCTGTGGTTGGGAAAATGTTGGAGTCCATTATTAAAGAAGTAGTAGCAGGACATTTGGAAAAGCAAAATTCGGTCAGGCAGAGTCAGCATGGATTTATGAAGGGGAAGTCATGTTTGACAAATTTGCTGGAATTCTTTGAGGATGTAACGAACAGGGGATAAAGGAGAATCGGTGGATGTGGAGTATTTGGACTTCCAGAAGGCATTTTGACAAGGTATCACATAAAAGGTGACTGCAGAAAATAAAAGTTCATAGCGTTGGGGGTAATATATTAGCATGGATAGAGGATTGACTTTATCAGAAAACAGAGAGTCGGGATAAATGGTTCATTCTCGGGTTGGCAATCAGTAACTAGTGGGGTGCCGCAGGGATCAGTGCTGGGACCCCAACTATTTACAATCTATATTAACGACTTGATACAAAGTTGGGAGGAAAAGCAATGTGTGAGGACACAAAAAATCTGCAAAAGGACATAGACAGGCTAAGTGAGTGGGCAAAAATTTGGCAGATGGAGTATAATGTTGGAAAGTGTGAGGTCATGCATGTTGGCAGAAAAAAATTGAGGAGCAAGTTATTATTTAAATGGAGAAAGATTGCAAAGTGCTGCAGTATCTGGGGGTCCTGGTGCATGAAACACAAAAGGTTAGTATGCAGGTATAGCAAGTGATCAGGAAGGCCAATGGAATCTTGGCCTTTATTGCAAAGGGGATGGAGTATAAAAGCAGGGAAGTCTTGCTACAGCTATACAGGGTATTGGTGAGGCCACACCTGGGATACTGTGTGCAGTTTTGGTTTCCATATTTACAAAAGGATATACTTGCTTTGGAGGCAGTTCAGAGAAGGTTCACTAGATTTATTTCGGGGATGAGCGGGTTGACTTTTGAGGAAAGGCTGAGTAGGTTGGGCCTCTACTCATTGGAATTCAGAAGAATGAGAGGTGATCTTATCGAAACATATAAGATTATGAGGGGGCTTATGACAAGGTGGATGCTGAGAGGATGTTTCCACTGATGGGGGAGACTAAAACTAGAGGGCATGTTCTTAGAATAAGGGGCCGCCCATTTAAAACTGAGATGAGGAGAAATTTCTTCTCTCAGAGGGTTGTCAATCTGTGGAATTCGCTGCCTCAGAGAGCTGTGGAAGCTGGGTCATTGAATAAATTTAAGACAGAAATAGATAGTTTCTTAAATGATAAGGGGATAAGGGGTTATGGGGAGCGGGCAGGGAAGTGGACCCGAGTCCATGATCAGATCAGCCATGATCTTATTGAATGGCGGAGCAGGCTCGAGGGGCTGTATGGCCTACTCCTGCTCCTATTTCTTATGTTCTTATTTAGAATATTGCTCCTTTCCCATTAGGCTATTTTGGAGTAATTCAGCTATTGTGGCCTTGGTTTTATATTGTCCTGCCTTCTCATCAGGGTAGAGTTCCTTCACATATCTGAAAGTGACCAGTTAAGTTTCTGTTAAAACTATTAATTACTGGGAATTAAAATACTTAAGTAAAGAAAAAAATAGTAGTTAAGAGTCTAGTGGAGTTGAAAGAAAATATTACAGAATTAAGCAAAGTGGCATCAGTTTAGTCCAACTCACCTCAGTAATTCAGGAATCGACATTAACCTGCTATCATTCGTAAGCGTAATGTTACTTCTTCAACTTATTGATGTAGTTAACAAACGATTTTGACACAAAGGATTGGAAAAAATTGTTTTATTTTGTACTTTGTTTTTTCGTTGGTAAAGCTCCATGAGGCAATCAGACTTTATTCTAATAACAGGAGATGTAGCAACTTAAATGGGACTCAGTGGTGAAAGATTTCATTTTTTTAAAAAGTGATAGAATTCATTCAATTTTCCATAATTAATGCTGGGTTTGTGCCATCAGCAGTGATTGGATATTTCCTTTTGTGGGAGGGAGGGAGGGAGGGCAGTAAATCCACTTGGCTTTGTAGTCTGATTACATAGAATGACATTGAATTTTACAGCACAGAAACAGATCATTCGGCTCAACTGGTCTGTGCCAGTGTTTATGCTCCATTCTTTCAACGTATGCTTCTATTCCTTTCCCCCTCATGGATTTATCCAGCTTCCCCTTAACTGCATCTATGCTATTTGCCTCAATCACTCCATGTGGTAGCGAGTTCCACATTCTTATTCTGATGAATATTTCAGCCACTGAGCAACAGCAGGATTTGATTTCTTAGCTCAGTCATTTGGTTATACTGTGTTGAGCTAAAAGAAAAGCCCCATTTTAATCACAAAACATTAAAAAAAATGATTACTCTTTGACTTTGTATTAAAACATCAAACAAAGACAGGCTGGGCTGAATTTTAATGTGGGTGGAGCAGGTGAGAGGTTAAAACGATACTGACAACGCATCAGGAAACCGGCTGAATATGATCATATTTCAGTGGCTCAATGTGACAGTGATGTGTGCCATGTGCCTGCCTGATATTTAGTTCTGTCACCAGGTGGCTGGGGTGCCCCCATCTCCCCATCTCCGACGGTCAGGCACGCCGAGACGCTGCCGATCCCCAGCGCCTCCTCCTCTGCAGATGTTAATGGAGAGATGGCTGGAGGGTCACCTCCAGTTCTCTGTCTCTCCCCGGCGAGGTGCTGTTAGCTACTCGGCATCTAAACAATTCTACCTCAGCAGGAGTCAGTGCCTTCAGAAAAGGAGAGAGAAAACAGCAACTCAAAAGCGAAGTACTGCGGAAATCTGACATAAAACACAGAAAATGCTGGAAATACTCAGCAGGTCAGGCGGCATCTGTAGCAAGAGGAATAGTGTCAACTTTTCAGGTCAATGGCCTCTCGTCAGAACTGGAAAATATTATCGATGTAACAGTGTTTAAGCAAGTACAGAGGCAGGGAAGGGGGAAAGGGAGGAAAGAACAAAATGGAAGGTCTGTGATAGGGTGGAAGGCAGGAGAGATTAAATGACAAATAGGGATGAGGGTGCGAGGCGAAAGGGTGTGGTAATGGGACAAGTGATGAAACAAAAGGTGCATCTAGAGGAGCTGTAAATGGCAACAGCAGAATCATTAGCAATAGATGCTGTCCAAAAAAAATGGGAGCAGCAACAATTGATTGAGTCTGATAACTTAATTCCAGACCAAATAAATATGAAAGCTTCAGGGTTACCTGCAGAGGCAGAACAATTGAGAAAGTCCGCAGTGGACTTAAGTTTGGGCCTAACTCAATCATATCGTCCTAAATTTAGTCCAAGAGTCAAACACTCATCACCACAAAACAGTTTGTTTTCCTTAGCTGACTCTCACTTAACCAGATGATGTCACACTTGCACCACATGTATCTTTTATGAGAATGAGGCCCTGAGAGTGGAAAGCTGGTCACAGCCAAAGCAGTTTTGCTGCTTATACTTCGAGGTGAAAAGAAAGTTGGGGTATAAGGCACCCATTCGAAGGGACCATTTTGCCTCTGCCAGGGGATGCCAACCCTGAGGTGTTGAAGATTAATCTCCGGGACACAGTTGCAGTCAACCCAGGAGAAAATTCAAAGGAGCATTCAAATTATTGGTAGATGGGGAAAGATGCTGTTGGACTGGGTGGGACGGTTGGAGGTGGGTGGTCATGTGATGAAACTTCCAGGAATATGCCCAACCAGATTAGGCAACCCACTCTGCCAGTTGGAGCAAATGCAGCAAGGAGGAAGTGGTACAGACATACTGAGAAAAGGATTATAACAAAGAGAAACCGATGTGGTTGAGAAGGCAGCAAAACCCCACTGAGCTCTGCAGCACAGAACTGCTAGTCAGTCGCAATAATAGTTGTTCTGAAACTAAAATGGCGTTTGCACAAAACATTCATACTCATCATCATCATCATCATAGGCAGTCCCTTGATATCGAGGAAGACTTGCTTCCACTCTAAAAGTGAGTTCTCAGGTGACTGAACAGTCCAGTACGGGAATTACAGTCTCTGTCACAGGTGGGACAGACAGTGGTTGAAGAAAAGGGTGGGTGGGGAGTCTGGTTTGCCGCACGCTCCTTCCGCTGCCTGCGTTTGTTTTCTGTCTGCTCTCGGCGATGAGACTCGAGGTGCTCAACGCCCTCCCGGGTGCTCTTCCTCCACTTAGTGCGGTCTTTGGCCAGGGACTCCCAGGTGTCGGTGGGGATGTTGCATTTTTATCAAGGAGGCTTTGAGGGTGTCCTTGAAACGTTTCCTCTGCCCACCTGGGGCTCTACGTCCACTACGGGTACAACGGACATGATCATTACGGCGCGATAACTGCAAGAGACATGCAGGGATCAGCATCAGCCCTTGTACATGGCCTTCTTTGACCTTACAAAGGCCTTTGACACTGTTAACCACGAGGGACTATGGAGCATCCTCCTCCGTTTCGGCTGCCCCCAAATGTTTGTCGCCATCCTCCGCTTGCTCCACAACGACATGCAAGCCATGATCCTGACCAACGGATCCACCACAGACTCAATCCATGTCCGGACCAGGGTCAAGCAGGGCTGCATCATTGCGCCAACCTTCTTCTCGATCTTCCTCGCTGAAATGCTCCACCTCACAGTCAACAAGCTCCCCGCTGGAGTGGAACTAAACTACAGAACCAGTAGAAACCTGTTCAATGTCGTCGTCCCCAGGCCAGATCCAAGACCGTCCCATCATCTGTCATCGAGCTGCAGTACGCGGACAACGCTTGCGTCTGCGCACATTCAAAGACTGAACTCCAAGTCATAGTCAACATCTTCACTGAGGCGTACGAAAGCATAGGCCTTACACTAAACATCCGTAAGACAAAGGTCCTCCACCAACCTGACCCAACCACATAGCACTGCCCCCAGTCATCAAGATCATACTCAACATGCTGCTGGTATAGTACTCGCTGAAAATTATTCAAAAAGATTTACATTTATATAGCGCCTTTCACAACCTCAGGATGTCCTAAAGCACTTTACAGCTGATGAATTAATTTTGAAGTGTAGTCACTGTTGTAATGTGGGAAATGCGGCAGCCAATTTGCACACAGCAAGCTTCCACAAATAGCATTATGATGTGGAGCAGATAATCTCTTTAATTATATTGTTTTGAGAGATAAATGTTGGCTAGGACGCCGGGGAAAAATTCCCTGCTCTTCTTTGAATAGTGTCATGGGATCTTTTGCGTTCACCTGAGAAGACAGAAGGGTTCTCGGTTTAACGTCTCGTCCGAAAGCCAGTGCGGCACTCCCTCAGTACTGCAGTGGGAGTGTCAGCCTGGATTATGTGTTAAGTCTCTGGAGCAGGGCGTGAGCCCATAATCTTCTGACACCCAAGTCTTGCTTTGTTTCCATGACATTATAACCACATCATATTACAGGGCTCTACAAACAATACCAATTAAAAATAAAATCTAACTGCAGGGTATTGATTGACGAATAAGTTAATATCACCCCTTTCACTGAGGCTCCCTCCATGAATTTTATGGCAGCAAACATGGCACATGTTGAGAGAGCTTGGAACGAGACCAAATTCCAATGAGAGCACCCTTTAATTTGCCTTGAAGAAAATTTGAATTAATTTGAATTTCAGCCGAAGTATACATACAAGGTGCTGTATAAGCTTAAATTATTTGATCAATTAATTTTACTTGTGGGAAATTGGAATTGAAGTTCAGTGCTCATATACCCCTGGGGCTGCGGCAGAATGAGCTGGAGAAGGTATCACGAGTTTTATTAAATTGGGCTCTGGTCCCTCAGAAAGCTGCCAAAAATAAAGTGGATGAAACCTGTTGGTGGTGTCGCAAACACAGTGGACCTTCATTCCCTCGTTTTACTCAATTCCCGTCTCCCAAACCGGGCGACTCGTGAGGAAACCCGCCTTCAAACAGTCTCAGAAATCATTGTTAACATTCAGCTTCCTTCCTTCTCTGTCTTCCTATGTTTATTACACGAGCGACCAATGTTACACTGTCTTCACTTTTGGCTGACACCATTACTGTCAGTAATTTCCTCGCACTAGCATTTCTCGTATAGAACACTCAGACACTAAAAGCAGAAGACAAGCTATGCTTTCCTCTCGACATCTCAAAGCCATTCTGTTTATCTTGGAGAGTCTGTTCCTGTAAGATACAGAGTAGCTCGATTATTAACCCTTAAGTCTCCAAGATTGTCCAACAATCATTCACTTTCAAATTCAGAATGACGGATATCTGGAAGCCCCCACAATGCTCCGTTTTGCACAATGCACATTCAAAGTTCTGACAAAGGGCCCCTCGAGCTGAAACACTAACTCTGTTTCTCTCTCCACAGCTGCTGCCTGGCCCGCCGAGTGTTTCCGTAATTTCCTGTTTTTATTTCACACTACGCCTGCTCTTCCCCGTGTGATTGATGGGCGAGAGAGCAACTCCCCGACTTCTGGTGCTGCAGCTTGTGAAGGGACATGGGAATGGAATTCTTTGACAGAATCTGTGGGCTGCTTTTGAGATAGATATTAAAGAGAAAGCAATGTCCACAATTAATCTTGTTCTGATGGAGTTTATTCTCTGCCTGTATTGAATCACTTCAGCTGAAGGGAGCAGCTCACCTCCAGAGAAAGTACGTGAGGCTCCGCTTTGTATTGTTAAAGCTAACTCGGTTTACAATTTATAATCTTGCAGTCATGTGCTGTGTGCGACAGTCATTTCATCCGATGGGGAAAATACGGTAATGAAACCGACAATTTCTTGTTTTGAAGCAAAGCTGTTAAGGAGCTGGCCATCCAGATGTCAGTACATTTTTCATTCAATTTCCCCCAGATTGAAAATTGGATTTTCGGTAAGGATCCATTTCAGCCGCAGTTAAACCAATTTGATTTTTACACCCTATGTTTCTTTGGTTGGAAGCAGTTTTTCAAACAGTTTCAAATAGTAGCAATTTAGCCGATTATCAGGAGTCAGATCAATTTTACAATTGTATCGATTGCCTGCCTCCACTGCAGCTTTGCTCGAAAGGTGAAATTTAACAAATATCTACTTTATTCTTCCATTGCACGTAATTATAACAGCAAACAAAAACACCTTTTATTTATATAGTGCCTTTAACGTAGTTAAACGTCCCACGGCGCTTCTCAGCGGTGTTATAAGACAAAACAAATAAATTTAACACCGAGCTACATAAGAAACTAATAACTAGTGTGTGAATGGCGAGAGCCCCGCAGAGTTTCTGCTCGTGTGTGGAAGAATCATTGTTAAAAGACACGAGGGAAAAAACTTTGCTTAACTGGCACTGAATTATACAAGGGCTGACATCCAAAGTGCAATAAAAAATGACCTGATTGAATTTACAATACAAAACAGATGATTATGAATCAATTGTTTGAACACGTTTGAAAGGACTGACCAATATTTTTTCAACGCACACAATAAATTAATAGTCGCAGTTGAAGCATCACAACATTGAGAAAATTGTGCAATATTCATTGGAATCACTGTAGTCCGAAGTATCAGTCCCTGAAATATTACAGCTCTTCAATCCCTATTGTTTTTTTCTGCCTTGTTTATACAATTCCTTTGTACATTTAAAAACATTCACATCCTAATGAACTGTGTTCATTCTGTTAGTTGGCGGCTGTTTCTGCTGGTGTTAATAACCCTTCATCAAGGCTGGAGTTTAATAGTTTGATATTTCAAATAACAGTGTGTCGATATTTGATGTCTCCAAGATAAGAGGAGACTAATTGATGTCATGTTTCTGACTGCTTCATTTTTGATCGGGGCGGAGGAGCGGTGAGAGATCGGGGCCCAGGAGAAGCGAGAGCCCAGGGGCAGCACGGGCCAGCCCACACTGCGATGTATGGATAGTAGGAGCATGTGTGTGCACTAGGTCCGTGCAGCAGAGCTTGGTCACCGGTTGTCTTGGGTAATCCTTGCCACTGGATCAAGACCTAGCTCTGTCAAGCCCGTGTGGTGGCTGGTGTGCAACGGCCACCCCGCGTTAAAAAAATCCACGCACAGGCGTCTTCCAGCCTTCAATATGTAGTTCGGGACCTGGAATGTCAGGTCCCTCATTGAAACAGCTGTGAACTCATCCCTTTTTGGTGTGGAAGCAGGTCATCCTCGATACGAGGGACTGCCTAATACTATACTAATGTTTAAAAATTAAATGAAGCAGTTCATTGATTTACTTTTTATAGTCTTTCGTGTACTTTTTTGAGATTTGCTCCATTCTTTTGGCAATTGCCTGCGCAGTAATTGCTTGCTGCAACATTTAGAGGTGTCCTGGAGAGTTTGGCCTTGAACTGTGATTGTGACGATAATGGGCCTATTGGGGATGGGGAAACATAGAAAATAGGCCATTCGGCCCTTCGAGCCTGCACCACCATTCAATATGATCATGGCTGATTATGCAACTTCAGTACCCCATTCCTGCTTTCTCTCCATACCCCTTGATCCCTTTAGCTGTAAGGGCCACATCTAACTCCCTTTTGAATATATCTAACAAACTGGTCTCAACAACTTTCTGTGGTAGAGAATTCCACAGGTTCACAATTCTCTGAGTGAAGTTTCTCCTCATCTCGGTCCTAAATGGCTTACCACTTATTCTTAGACTGTGACCCCTGGTTCTGGACTTCCCCAACATCGGGAACATTATTCCTGCATCTAACCTGTCCAATCCCGTTAGAATGTTATATGTTTCTATGAGATCTCCTCTCATTCTTCTAAATTCCATTGAATATAGGCCTAGTCTTTCTTCATATGTCAGTACTGCCAATCTGGGAATCAGTCTGGTGAACCTTCGCTGCACTCCCTCAATAGCAAGAATGTCCTTCCTCAGGTTAGGAGACCAAAACTGCACACAGTACTCAAGGTGTGGTCTCACCAAGGCCCTGTACAGCTGCAGTAAGACCTCTCTGCTCCTATACTCAAATCCCCTCGCTATGAAGGCCAGCATGCCATTAGCTTTCTTTACTGCCTGCTGTACCTGCATGCCTACCTTCAATGACTGATGTACCATGACACCCAAGTCTCATTGCACCTCCTCTTTTACTAATCTGTCACCATTCAGATAATAATCTGCCTTCCTGTTTTTGCCACCAAAGTGGATAACCTCACACTTATCCACATTATACTGCATCTGCCATGCATTTGCCCATTCACCTAACCTGTCCAAGTCCCCCTGCAGCCACCTAGCATCCTCCTCTCAGCTCGCACTGCCACCCAGCTTAGTGTCATCTGCAAACTTGGAGATATTACATTCAATTCCTTCGTCTAAATCATTAATGTATATTGTAAATAGCTGGGGTCCCAGCACTGAACCCTGCGGCACCCCACTAGTCACTGCCTGTCATTCTGAAAAGAACCTGTTTATTCCCATAGGGTAGGTGCTGCACGCACCACGTGAACTTTAAGCCGCCATCTCACTATCATGGCCCAGGCATGCAGCTGGGGCAAAGTGCAATGCTTATTGGCTGTGCGCCTGTTTGGCGGGAGGGGGGCAGGCAGCAAATCGGGCCTCTCTGACTCCACTTAAAGGCAGCCGGCACCTCTTAAAGGGGAGGTGTACTGTGGTGACAGAAAGGAGGGAACGCTTGTGAATAGGAACGTGGCTGGAAGACATGTGGTTCAGGCCCCCTGGTTCGCTGATGGTGCTTTGGAGGCTCTGGCCTGGGTGGTGGACAGGAGGAAGGAGATCCTGCTGTCCAGGAAACGCCACCATCGCCAGTGGGAACAGGTCACTCAGGAGTTCAATTCACGGAGCTCAGTTCCCAAGTCATGGCTGCAATGCCGAAAGATGTTTAACGACCTCTGTAGAGTTGCCACGGTAAGAATCTTCCCTTCCCCCTCAACTTACTCCCTCCTCACACCTGCACCACCTAACGCCTCGCAACTCGCAATACTCGCCTCTCCCGCTTATCGTCACTCTCCTACAATCACTACACCACATATCATCCCACCTACACACACACACACTCTACACCCACTGATCTCACCATGATTGCAACCCTCACTCCGCCACATCGCATTGTGCACGCAACATCCGCACTATTCACCGTGACGGGTACATTCTCAAAACGGCTTGCACAACAACAACAACAACTTGTATTTATATAGCACCTTTAATGTAGTGAAACGTCCCGCGGCACTTCACAGGAGTATTATGATATTTTAAAAATTAACACTGGGCCGCATAAGTAGAAATTACCGCAGATGACCAAAAGCTTGGTCAAAGAGATATGTTTTAAGGAGCGTCTTGAAGGAGGAAAGATAGGCGGAGAGGTTTAGGCAGGGAATTCCAGAGCTTGGTGCCGAGGCAACAGAAGGCACGGCCACCAATGGTTGAGCGATTATAATCAGGGATGCTCAGGAGAGCAGAATTAGAGGGGCGCAGACATCTCGGTGGCGGGGGAGATGTAGAGCTGGAGGAGATTACAGAGATTGGGAGAGGCGAGGCCATGGAGGGATTTGAAAATAAGGATGAGAATTTTGAAATCGAAGCGTTAGTAATACATGGCTGTCACTAACACATTCCCTTCCTTCTTGCAGGAGCTGGTCGCACACGACACAAGGCAGCAGATGGAGACTGGAGAAGTCCCACATTATAATATGTCCAAATGTATCTGACCAGATGGAGCAACCAATGGAACACACAAGAGCGAAAGCAATCCCCACAGCCAATGAGAGCCAGGACCAGATTTATAAATGAACTATCCAGTGGCTTTTACAGATAACACAGTGCATAAGTAAAACGAATGCACAACCTACTCTTTTCTTTTTAAACCAAGATATAAGTGGGGGAGGGAGGACAATTTGAAATCCCGGGTCCCCTTGCGGCAATTGTAACGGCTGGGCAACTGTTTGCCATGCCGTTTTGGTCAGAAGGTTGGCAAGAGGTGTGCTAATGAGCCGTCAAAATCGATCGGGTCACCGGATGGATCGGTCGTTCGCTAGGCCGCATTCCTGCCGGGGAGTTAAAATCGAGCCCATTGCACAATATCACTTTACAGCTTACTTTTTTCAGATTCTTTTGTTGCCTGGATAAATCAAGCCATGAAAAGTAGTCATGTCCCTAGCGAGAGAGGCTGAGAGAGGTAATTCATTTCATAAGTGACATGTGAAGCAGCTGTGCCCTGCACGTCACTCTGAACGCACAGGAGGTCACTTTCTCACCATCTACTTACAATTAGACTCCAGGCCGTTGCCATGATTGGCACTATTAAACGTGGCAGAGTCAGAGAATGATCACCCAGGGTTTATACTCTGCAACAATCTCCTGAGCCTCTTTGATGAATTGGTTCATCCCTTTTCATTTATCCGTGGGAATGATCGAGGAAAGTAATGGCACAAAAGTGGAGGAGGCCACATGGGATTGGTGACAATATGGGACTGTGCATCATTTTGCAGCTGTACCAATCTCACTCCTGTCAAATCATGCAACATTCACAGTAATTGTCATCTGTGCATTAAAGCTGTCCAGACAATGCCTACTTCAGCAGAGGATCTTCAACACCATGTCTTATGTGACACTCAAAGAAGTTGTGGCCCAATATCCTTTTTATACTGGGATGCCTTGTTGAATAAGCATTGCGCCCTGATGTTAATGCCTGTATGACACATGAAGAACGCACTGATTTGGTCACTGATAAAGCTACTTGAGCACTTTGATGAAGCCGCTTGTCAAATGAATGCTGGCTTTATTTCCATCTGTAAGGAAACCTTAGAATGTGAATATTGCTGTTAATAATTGAAGCACACAGAGCAAAGAATTGGCTTCTCTTGTGTCCCCCAAGGATGTTACCATTCTTCTCAGTCTTTTGCCAGATAAACTCTACCTCCACTGTGATTCCACCTTCTATTATAGTCATTAGTCACCGTACCTGATTTATAGCAAAGACCTTCTTTTGAAAATGGAGCTCGACTTTAAGAGTTTTTGCAAATGAAATCACTTACATATAGCATATACACTGTATGGACAAAACATGCATGCACAGTTTAGGGAAAAAATGCATTTATTTCTCCAAAATGTCTTACATTTCTGGAAAAGCACCATACTACTAATTGCAAGTTAATGGCATTGTTCAATCAGGCTAGCAAAAAAGAAAGACATACATTTATATAGCGCCTTTCACCACCCTAGGACATCCCAAAGCACTTTACAACCAATGAAGTACTTTTTGAAGTGTAGTCACTGTTGCAATGTACCCACTGTTGTAATTTGTACACAGCAAGCAGGATCTTTTACATTCACCTGAGAGGCATTGGTTTAACATCTCATCTAAAAGATGGCATCTCTGACAGTGCAGCACTCCCTCGGTACTGCACTGGGAGTGTCGGCCAAGATTTTGTGCTCAAAGCTCTTTGGTTTGGGAATTAAATCCACGCTCTTCAGAGGCAAGGGTGCTGCCCACTGAGCCAAGGCTTAGTTATAAAATTAATTGGTTAAAAAAATAAAAGATTCAGATAACTTGTGAGAAGTTGAAGCCCTGATTTTAACGCGAGTCGAGTGGGTTGAGAACTGAGGCTCATGGGAAACGGTCCAGCCCTCCGCAGCGTGAGGCCCGGGACATTTTAACTCCCTGTCAGCCCCCAGCCCAAACCCGGCGGGCTGCGCTCGTTAACCGGTGGGTCAAGATTCCGTATGACAGGAAGCCGTCACCAGAGACCCAATGGAACGATTGAGGGGCATTTCGTCAATGCACTCTCCATCCTACAGCAGGTGCTCCCAAGGAAGGAGCCACATGCTCCATTACTTCCTGCAATGAAAGGAAAGTTATCAGCTTGAGAGTCGCGCCCACCTATCGCTGGGCAAACTCAGAGATTGTCGTGGCTCTTTCTCAAATGTCCTTTTCATGTGCGCTCCTACGAGATCTGGATCCCACGTTTCCGGAGTCTTAGACAGCCTTCTCCTCAGCCTCCACTGGGAAGTACCACATCCTCATTAAGACTATCTAACTGCTCCCAGGTGGATGCATCTGAGCTGGTGCCTGGGTGCGAGGAAGCAGCGAGTGAGTTGGAGGGTGCTGGTGCAGAGGGACACAGGGCAGTATGTTTCTGGAGAATCTCCGGCACGGGCTCAACGGGCCGAATGGCCTCCTTCTGTGCTGTAACCATTCAATGATTCTATGATTCATGGGTGGGCTGCCCATGGATCCCCAACATTCCCAGCATCGAAGCACTGACCACACTCGTCCAGCTCCACTGGGCAGGCCACATTGTCCGCATGCCCGACACAAGACTCCCAAAGCAAGCGTTCTACTCGGAGCTCCTACACAGCAAGCGAGCCCCAGGTGGGCAGAGGAAACGTTTCAAGGACACCCTCAAAGCCTCCTTGATAAAATGCAACATCCCCACTGACACCTGAGAATCCCTGGCCAAAGAGTGGAGGAAGAGCATCCAGGGAGGGCGCTGAGCACCTCGAGTCTTGCTGCCGAGAGCGTGCAGAAAACAAGCGCAGGCAGCGGAAGGAGCGTGCGGCAAACCAGACTCCCCACCCACCCTTTCCTCCAACAACCGTCTGTCCCACCTGTGACAGAGACTGTAATTCCTGTATTGGACTGTTCAGTCACCTGAGAACTCACTTTCAGAGTGTAAGCAAGTCTTCCTCAATTTTGAGGGGCTGCCTATGATGATGATGAGTCATGGGTGGGCTGCAGACTGCCATCATCTCCTTGTCATCATCATAGTTGAAAAAAGAGTTGCTTGCATCTCTACTTTAGCCCCACTGTATAATCATCACCTCTCTCTTTCGATGACCAACGCCCCCCCACCCCCCCCGCAGCTACAAACCCCATCGCTGCAGTGGATCTGTATGAAAGGAGGTTTGAAGTTAAGAATGGGTGTGTATACCCCCTTGGGAGTAAGGAGGCAGGGAAGGGGGAGAAAGGCTATGTCTGTGTTGTGCCAGGGTGATAGTGCAGGTGTTCAGTCACTAATCCCAACCGGCAATGTGTCACCAACCTCCCCGTCTCCCGTGCCAAGAATGTTTCCCAAAGAATGCCACAGCCTTTTCTTTGTAGGGCATGAAGAGTCTAAAGGTGGTTATGCCTCCTCTTGTGCCCTGCATCTGGCGGCCATTGTGCGCCATTTGCTCCTGCAAGGTGACTGAACACACCAGGTTCGCAGGATGTGCCAAGTGGCACGGGAGAGCTGAAGCGACAAATGTGGGGGTGTCAGCCTGTTAAAGTGGAGAAAAGGGTTGTAGGGTTGGGTGCGTACGTAATTGTTGTTTGGAAAACTGGGCAGCCATCGAGCGCCCCATTAACCAAAGTGCATCGTCCAAGTGTTCCTTTAAGAGGGTGAAGGGTGTACTGGCCGCCGGAGGAGCAAGGAGGGAAAGGGAAAGTGTGCAGTGTGTTATCTTGCCTCTCCTGGTGAGGTAGTTGACCTTCTCGCAGCCCTGCGGGGGTGAGAAAGTTGGCGCTCAGTGCCAGTGCCACCTCCCTCCAGGTGGCACAAGTGACGTGTTCAGTAACATTTCGATGTGAACTGCGCTCTTTTCATTCCTTGCAGTTGTAAGAGATCACATAACATGCTGCTAATAAATTGGAAATTTGATAACCCTGGGTTTCAGGGAAGGTATTTTATGCAGCTGCAATGTATTTTTTTTTCACCATAATTTTTTTCCCAATGGAATGCAATGTGGTAGCTTTTCACAATCCATAATAGAATGGCAAAATATCAATGAACCAGCTGGGTCACCTACTGCAGACTTAAAAACACCTTCATGAAGCTGAATAATGGGGTGTAGTTTGGATTACACACTGCCTGTTGCAGGAGTCGGATACATTTAGGGTTTTCCTGGAATGGCTGGTGCGGAGTTGAAAGATAAATGTACAGCAGACTGTATTTAGCTGTTCATTGTTTTTACTGTTTTCTTTACTTTGACGCACTCTCAGTAATCATTAAGCCACTGGCTTTATAGCATGATGTTTGATATTTACCGCTACAGCTAAATAATATTTACACGTGTTCATTGCCTGAGGGTGCAGCCCAAGCAATATTCAGTGACTTTCACTGAAAGGAAGGCCACATAAAGAACTATATCAAACTAAATCTGAGAAGCTGCAAAATCGAGTGGAAGTGAGGAAATTAGCCCATTGACTACGAACAAACATTCAGAAACGATGCAAACAAATGCTCTTGTGTTGAATATACTAGTACTTGCTGCAGTACCAATCAAGGTATTGAGAAATAGTTTGTATGACACAACATGTATCTCGGGAGCCTCCTATCAACTAGAGCAGGCACCGACGATGAGATCCAACACCGCCTCCAGTGTGCCAGTGCAGCCTTTGGCCGCCTAAGAAAAAGAATGCTTGAAGACCAGGCCCTCAAAACTGCCACCAAGCTCATGGTCTACAGGCTGTAGTAATACCCGCCCTCCTGTATAGCTCAGAAACATGGACCATGTACAGTAGACACCTCAAATCACTGGAGAAATACCAACGATGTCTCTGCAAGATCCTATAAATCCCCTGGGAGGACAGACGCACCAACGTTAGCGTCCTCGTCCAGGCCAACATCCCCAGCATCGAAGCACTGACCACACTCGACCAGCTCCGCTGGGCAGGCCACATAGTTCGCATGCCAGACACGAGACTTCCAAAGCAAGCGCTCTACTCGGAACTCCTTCACGGCAAACGAGCCAAAGGTGGGTAGCGGAAACGTTACAAGGACACCCTCAAAGCCTCCGAGATAAAGTGCAACATCCCCACTGACACTTAGGAGTCCCTGGCCAAAGACCACCCTAAGTGGAGGAAGTGCATCCAGGAGGGCGCTGAGCACCTCGAGTCTCATCACCGAGAGCATGTAGAATACAAACGCAGGCAGTGGAAAGAACGTGCGGCAAACTAGTCCCACCCACCTCTTCCCTCAACGGCTATTTGTCCCACCTGTCTCAGAGACTGTGGTTCTTGTATTGGACTGTACAGCCACTAAGAACTCATGGTAAGAGTCGAAGCAAGTCTTCCTCGATTCTGAGGGACTGCCTATGATGATGATGATGATGAGTAGGAAATGCTTATCACCTTAGACAAGCTGAATAGCGAACATTCAGAAAAGGTGCACGAAAAAAAGACATAAAAATATAAAGAAAGAAAGGAGACAGGTAGACAGACATGAAAGGAGACAGGAAGACAGACATAAAGAAAGACATGAAAGACAGACATAAAAGACAGACATAAAGAAAGAAAAGAAAGAAAGAAAGAAAGAAAAAGAAAGGAGTTTCTCCATGACCAGCTTTTTCCCGTCAAGACAGAAGTTCCACTTTTACAATGACAAAACTGCAGAAAATAGAGGCGACTGTGACCGGCACTGACCCTGCAGTTATCCATACTCCTTCAGAAACAGAGGGGGTGATTTTAACCCACCCGCCTGGTCGAAACCGGACGGCTGCACAGTTAAAATCACCTCTGAAAACTTAGCACCCTGGTTTTGCTCAGATCCCAACCATCTGCCGCTTTAACCAGGCTCTGTTTCCAGGAAGATGAAGCACCCGACTGACACTACACATCACAATCGCCCCCATAATGTAGGAAAACATGGGAAGTGCTAAATGACTTTCACTGACGTACAGTATTATAAAGTGCAAGAGAATTACTGAAGATAGCTGTTGAGGCTATTGACCAAAACAAATTAGATTAAGATTATAGTTATTTAGTAAAACATAGAGACGTTGTTATCAATAAAGATTATATTGAGCATTTGAATTATGAACAAATATATCAGTAATACTTTTAATTAAGAGATAATGTCACCAACGATCAATTATATAAGGCATAATATCCGCTTTCAAGTTATTTAAAGCGCAAAATATGACTTTGAATAGAGCGATAGCTTATATCATCATAATTCTATTTCATACCAACCATATAATTGTTTTAGTCCCATTTGTAAATTTTCATTTCCAAGGCAAGTTAATACAATTATACGTTACATTTTAGAAAGTAAATTTAATTCATTTCAGCAGATTTTTGAAAATTTACAAATGGGACTAAAACAATGATAATTCCAACTCTTGTTGTTAAGAGTTGCAATATATTAGAGTAGTGAAATACTATTATTTAAAACGACATTACTGAGGTGGTGGAGAAAGCGGAGATTGGCTGTGGTGCGATTTTTTTGCTGACCTTTGCATCAGTATTGATACGTTAAGCAGTTTAATGACATTCATTCTAAATAATGACACCACTGGTATAATTCCTTGGTTGTCAAAGGCTCTTCAAATTTGACTTTTTTAGGTGCACAAGCACGAGTATACACATTTTAAAAGCTTTTAGATCTTTAAAAAAATTACATTTACTAAGAAACTGACGAATGTACGCCAAATAAATTAGCAAATGGTTCAGCATAATTTTTTTTTAAGTGCTTTTCAGTGATTTAAAATCAGGTTACTCACAGGCAGAGAACTAGACACTTATTTAAAATGCTTATCATAGAACCATAGAAATTTGGCACGGAAGGAGGCCATTTCGGCCCGTCGTGTCCGTGCCGGCCAATAAAGAGCTATCCAGCTTAATCCCACTTTCCAGCTCTTGGGGCTCAATTTTGCCCAAGCATGTTTTCTGGTGTATTGTCAGAGTTACGCCCGTTTTTCTAGGCCAGAAATGCGCCGGAAATAATTTGCCAACGTTTCCCCGATCTTCGAATTTGGCGCCTCGCGGCGTGTCCAGTCTCGGGGGGGGGGGGGCGGAGCCTGCTGTCTGCGCCGAAAAATGATGCTGCACCTTCTGCGCATGCGCGGGAAAAAAAATTACGTTTCTGACGTTGTTGCAATGGACGCGCATGCGCAGTACAGCTCAGAGTTGGTAATCGGCCAATTTTAAAGAGCCAGTTGTGTGTGTGAGAAGGAGTACTGTGTGAGAGCATTGGAAAAATCAGAGCTGCATACAAGATGCAACGCGGTGCAAGGACCAAGAATTTCTTACAGGATGAAGTGGAGGTACTAGTTACTGTGATTGAGAACAGATGGCAGGAGCTGGACACCAGCAGAGGTCACATAAAAGTTCCACCCAAAGAAATGAAGAAACGCTGGAACAAACTTGCAGAAGATTACTGCACAATGGTAACCACCACGAGATCTGGAGGCCAGTGCTAAAAGAAGTGACAGGACCTTGGTCAAGTAGTTAGTGTAAATAATATTTTCATTTTGTCAGTGGAATTGCAATTGTAAATGTGACAATCTGTATATCCCACCCAGCAGAAAGACACCCTCTCTAAAAAGTTATTGTTTTCATCTTTGCAGGAGAAGGTGGCACATAATAAAAGGGAAAGATTCGAACAGGAAGAGGCCCGGCAAATCTGCACCCACTGACACCCTTGGAAGAGAGGGTCGCTGCTTTAATGGGTCCTGCCTGAAGAAAAGCAACCACCACTGCACAAGATGGGTCCACACTCGAAGGACAGGGTAATTCCTGCAAATTCCACAGTCTGGCTTTGCTAAATGTTAAGTACTGCGCGGGTTAGCTATGTTTTGGTTCCTGGGGATGTTTCCGTCAGCTACGCTTCGATTGATGCAATGTGCTATCGTTCATCGTGGTCCTTCAAATCAGCCTGCTGCCTGCGCTGTGTGGGCCTACTCATACCACCCACCCTGCCCCTTCCTCTGCTGCTAACCATTTGTCTGTGTTCTGTTATATTTTGCAGAACTTGAGGCCTACCCTGACGACGTAGAAGAAAATTCAGACAAGGACCAGCCTGAACAGGATAACACCTTCGAATCCAACCCTCCAGACCAAGAACATGTGGGTGAGGGAGAAGGGATGGAGCTGGAAGAAGCCCCCACTGTTTTACTGACTTTGGAGGCGGTGCCATTCATTATGGTGACAGCCCCTTCCGTGACTCGTGGTTTGAGTGCTGGTGGGACATTCCATGGGCTGCGGGTCCCAGTGGTGGGGTGCAGCGAGGCACACCCAGGGCCTCACCGCGCTCTCCTGAGGTGCTGGATCTAACAGATGTGGTTCAGATTATGTCATTGAGTGCGGAGAACGTTGACCTTACCCGGCCACTCATGGACGCCATCAGTGGGGTGAGTCATGAGGTTGCGGGATTGTCATGAGAAGTAATAGCAATGACACGAGAAATGGGAATAATGTCCGGGACGATCAGTCACCACAGGCAGTCCCTCGAAATCGAGGAAGACTTGCTTCCACTTTAAAAGTGAGTTCTCAGGTGACTGTTCCGTCCAATAAGGGAATTACAGTCTCTGTTACAGGTGGGGCAGACAGTGGTTGGAGGAAAGGGTGGGTGGGGAGTCTGGTTTGCCGCACGCTCCGTCCGTTGCCGGCGCTTGTTTTCTGCATGCTCTCGGCAACGAGACTCGAGGTGCTCAGCGCCTTCCCGGATGCTCTTCTTCCACTTAGGGCGGTCTTGGGCCAGGGATTCCCAGGTGTCGGTGGAAATGTTGCACTTTATCAAGGAGGCTTTGAGGGTGTCCTTGAAAAGTTTCCTCTGCGCACCCGGGGATCGCTTGCCTTGTAGGAGTTCCGAGTAGAGCGCTTGTTTTGGGAGTCTTGTGTCGGGCATGCAGACAATGTGGCCCGCCCAACGGAGCTAGTCAAGTGTGGTCAGTGCTTCGATGCTGGGGAGGTTAGCCTGATCGAGAACACTGACGTTGGTGCGTCTGTCCTCCCAGGGTTGGTGGTATTTCTCCAGTGATTTGAGGTGTCTACTGTACATGGTCCACATCTCTGAGTCATACAGGAGGGCGGTGTCACCATAGCCCTGTAGACCATAAGCTTGGTGCCAGATTTGAGGGCCTGATCTTCGAACACTCTCTTCCTCAGGTGACCGAAGGCTGCGTTGGTGCACTGGAGGCAGTGTTGGACCTCGTCATCAATGTCTGCCCTTGCTGATAGAAGGCTCCCGAGGTATGGAAAGTGGTCCACGTTGTCCAAGGCTGCGCCGTGGATTTTGATGACCGGGGGGCAGTGCTGTGTGGCGGGGTCAGGTTGGTGGAGGACCTTTGTCTTACGGATGTTTAGTGTAAGGCCCATGCTTTCGAACGTCTCAGTGAAAATGTTGATGATGACTTGGAGCTCAGCCTCTGAATGTGTGTGGACGCAAGCGTCGTCTGCGTACTGTAGTTCGACAACAAAGGATGGGACGGCCTTGGAACTGGCCTGGAGACGTCAAAGGTTGAACAGGTTCCACTGGTTCTGTAGTTTAGTTCCACTCCAGCGGGGAGCTTGTTGAGTGTGAGGTGGAGCATTGCAGCGAGGAAGATCGAGAAGAGGGTTGGCGCGATGACGCAGCCCTGCTTGACCCCGGTCCGGCCGTGAATTGGGTCATTGGTCAGTATTATGTTCCTAACACAGATGAGACTGCACAAATGGAGGTTAAAGTAACAGTGACCTCAGTCTTTATTAAGACACTCCAGAGTGAGGAACAGGCCTTAGGGGCCGGCTTATATACAGTGCTCCCAATGGATGCTGGGATCCCTTGGGAATTCAGGGGATGCACTCCCTGGTGGCGGAACATGGGGGTGCATGCTTTACAGATACACAACATCACTCCCCCGCCAAAGTCAAAGTGAAAACTATTTATAAGGTGAGGCGGTTGGGAGCCTTTCTTTCCCTAGTGAACTGCCTCGGTACAAATGTCTGTTCTGGTGTGTTGGCTGTGCCCTCGCTGGGCTGGCATGTTGTTGGCCCTGCAGGGCTGCTGGGTGAGCCTGGCCTTGCTGGGCTATTGGCCGTGGTGGATTTGATTTCCTGGTCCAGGGTGGTGTCGTTAATCCTTTGGGTATGTGTTGTGGGCTCGAAAAAGGTGGTGTCTGCTGTGGGTTATTCAGGGCAGTCTGTGAACCGCAGCCTCGTTTGGCCCAGGTGCTTTCTGCAAATTTGTCCATTGTCTAGTTTGACTACAAACCCTTCTCCCTTCTTTCGCTATCACCGTGCCCGCGATCCACTTGGGACCATGTCCATAGTTTAGCGCATCCACAGGGTAATTCAGATCAATTTCCCGTGACACAGTGGCGTGACCATCATTTACATTTTGTTGCTGCCGCCTGCTCTCTACCTGATCATGCAGGTTGGGGTGAACCAGCGAGAGTCTGGTTTTAAATGTCCTTTTCATGAGTAGCTCAACCGGGGGCACCCCTGTGAGCGAGTGGGGTCTCGTGCGGTAGCTGAGCAGTACTCGGGACAGGCGGGTTTGGAGTGAGCCTTCTGTGACTCGTTTAAGGCTCTGTTTGATTGTTTGTACTGCCCGCTCTGCCTGCCCATTGGAGGCTGGTTTAAACAGGGCCGAGGTGACATGTTTGATCCCATTGCGGGTCATGAATTCTTTAAATTCGTCACTGATGAAACATGGCCCGTTGTCACTGACCAGTATGTTAGGCAGGCCGTGGGTGGCAAACATGGCCCTCAGGCTTTCAATGGTGGTGGTGGCGGTGCTTCCCAACATTATTTCACATTAAATCCATTTTGAAAAAGCATCCAACACCACCAGGAACATTTTACCGAGAAACGGACCCGCATAGTCGACATGGATCCTCGACCATGGTCTGGAGGGCCAGGACCACAAACTTAGTGGTGCCTCTCTGGGCGCGTGCTCAACTGAGCACACACACTGCATTGCTGTATACAGGACTGTAAGTCAGAGTCAATACCGGGCCACCACACGTGGGATCTGGTTATTGCTTTCATCATTACTATACCCGGGTGTGTGCTGTGGAGATCCGAGATGAACGTCTCCCTGCCCTTTTTGGGTAGCACTACGCGGTTACCCCACAACAGGCAGTCTGCCTGAATGGACAGCTCATCCTTTTGCCTCTGGAACGGCTTAATTAGCTCTTGCATTTCAACGGGGATGCTGGCCCAGCTCCCATGCGGTACACAGTTTTTTACGAGAGACAGCAGAGGATCTTGGCTGGTCCAAGTCCTAATCTGGCGGGCCGTGACAGTTGATTTATCATTATCAAACGCTTCCATGACCATCAACAAGTCTGCGGGCTGTGCCACCATCAACAAGTTTGCAGGCTGCGCCATTTCCATCCCCGTGGTAGGCAATGGTAGCCGACTGAGAGCATCCGCACAGTTCTCGGTACCTGGCCTGTGCCGGATGGTATAGTTATACGCTAATAGCGTGAGTGCCCACCTTTGTATGTGGGCTGAGGCATGAGTATTTATCCCCTTGTTTTCAGCGAACAGGGAGATGAGGGGCTTGTGATCGGTTTCCAGCTCAAATGTGAGGCCAAACAGGTACTGATGCATTTTCTTTACCCTGAACACACAAGCTAATGCCTCTTTCTCAATCATGCTGTAGGCCCTCTCAGCCTTAGACAAGTTCCTGGAAGCATAGGTGACCGGTTGCAACTTCCCCGCAACGTTAGCTTGTTGTAATATACACCTGACTCCGTACAACGAAGCATCACATGCTAGCACAACTCTTTTACACAGGTTATACAATACAAGCAGCTTGTTGGAGCATAAAATGTTTCTGGCTTTCTCAAAAGCAATTACTTGGTTTTTTTCCCCATACCCAGTTTTCACCTTTACACAATAACGCGTGTAGGGGCTCTAAGAGGGTGCTTAACCCCGGTAGGAAGTTACCAAAATAGTTGAGGAGTCCCAGGAACGACCGTAGCTCCGTGACGTTCTGTGGCCTGGGCGCGTTCCTGATAGCCTCTGTCTTGGCGTATGTGGGCCGAATGCCATCCGCCGCGATCTTTCTCCCCAAAAACTCCATTTCTGTTGCCATGATGATGCATTTCGACCTCTTCAACCGCAGCCCTATGCATTCCAGTCACTGGAGGACCTCCTCCAGGTTTTGTAGGTGCTCGACGGTGTCCCGACCCGTGACCAATATGTCGTCGTGAAAGACCACCGTGCGTGGTACCAACTTGAGTAGGCTCGCCATGTTTCTCTGGAAGATCGCTGCAGACGACTGAATTCCAAATGGGCATCTGTTTTAGATGAACAGTCCCTTGTGCGTGTTGATGCAGGTGAGGCCCTTCGAAGACTCCTCCAGCTCCTGCGTCATGTAGGCCAAAGTCAGGTCGAGCTTGGTGAACGTCTTGTCTCCTGCCAGTGTCGCAAATAGGTCGTCTGCTTTGGGTAGTGGGTATTGGTCCTTTAGCGAGAAACGATTAATAGTTACTTTATAATCGCCGCAAATCCTGACCGTGACATCACTTTTGAATACTGGAACAATCAGGCTGGCCCACTCGCTGAATTCCACTGGGGAGATGATGCCCTCGCGTTGCAACCTGTCCAGCTTGATTTCCACTCTCTCCCTCATCATGTGAGGTATCGCTTGCGCCTTGTGGTGAATGGGTCGTGCCTCTGGGACCAAGTGGATCCGTACCTTCGCCCCGGAAAAGTTTCCAATTCCTGGCTCAAAAAGGGAAGGAAATTTGTTAAGAACCTGGGTACCTGAGGCCTCATCGACATGTGATAGCGCTCGGATGTCATCCCAGTTCCAGTGGATTTTGCCCAGCCAGCTCCTTCTAAGCAGTGTGGGGCCATCGCCCGGGACAATCCAGAGTGGCAGTTCGTGCACCGTGCCCTCGTAGGTGACCTTGACCATGGCGCTGCCCAGGACAGTGATAAGCTCTTTGGTGTACGTTCTCAGTTTCGTGTGGATAAGGCTCAGGGCTGGTCTGAGTGCCTTGTTGCACCACAGTCTCTCAAACATCTTTTTACTTATGATGGATTGGCTAGCGCCAGTGTCCAGTTCCATGGCTACGTATAAGCCATTCAATTTTACATTTAGCATTAGAGGTGGATATTTCGTCGAAAATGTGTGCACCCTGTGTACTTCAGCATCTGCCTCCTCTCTCTGAGGCTCGAAATTGCTTTGATCCACCATGGACCAATCTTCCTCTGCCACGTAGTGGTTAGCAGATTTTGCAGAGCTTGAAGCTCGTCTGCAAGCTCGTTGGAGGTGCCCCATTGTTCCACAGCTCTTGCAAACATACCCTTTGAAATGGCATGAATAGGCTGAATGGAAACCTCCACAATGCCAACAAGGTGTGAATTGCCTTGCATTCATCCTTTGTTGCGGACTCTGAGTCATCTGGGTCACCTGAGGCCTGCTGGCAGTTGCAGACTCATGGGTTCTGCCTTGTACATTTCTGCTCGCAAACACAGTTCCAGTTAATTTATGAACATTGCTCGCACTTGTGTGCTGAGAGATTTGTTTGGTGTTATCACTGGTGGACATAAACGCCTGTGCTATCGCAAGGCCTTACTGAGGGTCAGTGTCTCTACAGTCAAAAGTTTTCGTAGGATGGCCTCGTGGCCAATGTCCAGTATGAAAAAAGTCTCTGAGCATTTGCTCCAGGTAGCCATTAAACGCACATTGTCCTGCAAGTCGCCTTAGCTCAGCGACGTAGCTCGCCACTTCCTGACCTTCCTGGCACGTGCAGAACCGATACCTCACCATCAGCACGCTCTCCCTCGGGTTAAGATGCTCCCGAACCAGTGTACACAGCTCCTCATACGACTTATCTGTGGGTTTCACCGGAGCCAGAAGATTCTTCATGAGACTGTAGGTCGGTGCCCCGCAGACCGTGAGGAGGACCGCTCTCCTTTTTGCAGCGCTTCTCTCTCCGTCCAGCTCGTTGGCTACAAAGTACTGGTCTAGCTGTTCTACATAGGCTTCCCAGTCCTCACCCTCCGAGAACTTCTCCAGGATGCCCACAGTTTGCTGCATCTTCGCATTGGATTCATATACTCGTCGCCAGTTATTGTGTTCTTAACACAGATGAGACTGCACACAGGGAGGTTAAAGAAACAGTGATCTCAGTCTTTATTAAGACACTCCAGAGTGAGGGACAGGCCTTAGGGGCCGGCTTTTATACAGTGCTCCCAAGGGATGCTGGGATCCCTTGGGACTTCAGGGGATGCACTCCCTGGTGGCGGAACATGGGAGTGCATGCTTTACAGATACACAACAGTCAGGATCACGGCTTGCGTGTCGTCGTGGAGCAGGTGGAGGATGACGACAAACCTTTGGGGGCAGCTGAAACGGAGCAGGACCCTCAATCGTCCCTAGTGGTTAACAGTGTCAAAGGCCTTTGTGAGGTCAACGAAGGCAATATACAAGGGTTGGTGCTGTTCCCTGCATTTCTCTTGCAGTTGTCATGCTGTGAAGATCATGTCCGTTGTAGCCTGTAGTGGACAGAATCCGCACTGTGACTCCGGGAGGAGCTCCTCAGCCACAGGGAGAAGACGGTTGAGGAGGATTGTAGCTATGATTTTCCCAGTGGTCGACAACAGGGAGATTCCTCTGTAGTTGCCACAGTTGGACTTGTTCCATTTTTTAAAGATGGTCATGGTTACGGCATCTCTGAGATCTCCAGGCATGTACTCCTCCTTCCAGATGAGAGAGATGAGGTCATGCATTCGAGCCAATAGTGCCTCTCCACTATACTTTAGTGCCTCAGTGGGGATTCCATCTGCTGCCGATGCCTTGTTGTCCTTGAGCTGAAGGATGGCCTTTTCTACCTCGTGCAGGGCTGGAGTTATGCTGAGATGGTGGCGGGTAGCATGCTGCGGGATGGAGTCGAGGACACTCATGTCAAAGGCAGAGTCTCGATTAAGGAGATCTTCGAAGTGCTCCTTCCAGCAGGCCCTGACTGCCTCGGTGTCCTTGATGAGTGTCTCCTCATTCTTGGCCAGCAGTGGGGTGGGGCCTATTGTGCTTGGGCCATAGGTGGACTTGACTGCGATGAAGAATCCTCGCACGTCATGGCTGTCAGCCAGCTGCTGAATCTCTTGTGCTTTCTCCACCCACGATCTATTCTTTCGGTCGCGGGTTTTTTGTTGGACCTCGGCCTTCAGCCGTCTGTAGAGTTGATATGCTGCTCCCGTGTTGGGTTGTTGCTTTAAGTTCAGAAATGCCCTGTGCTTGTGGTTTATTAGCTCCTGGATCTCCTGGTCATTCTCATCAAACCAGTCCTGGTGTTTTCTGGTTGATTGGCCGAGCATCTCTTCGCAGGCACTGGTTAAGGTGGCCTGGAGGGCAGACCAAGCTTTGTGGGCATTCTGCAACTCGGGGTCATCAAGGGTCGCCGGGTTAGCAGTGAGGCGCTGGCTGTCAGTGACCACCAGGAAGGGAATGTCAGAGACAGTGCAAACACTGTCACTGACCATGACGGAGGGAATGTCACAGGTAGTTGAAACAGTTTTGCTCAACATGAGGGAGGGAATGTTCCAGGTCATTGAGACACTATCAAGGCGCATGAGGGACGGTATGTTGGAGTTGGCTGCTGCAATAAGGGAACACGTCCAGACCCTGCGCCCATTGACAGAATCAACTGTCAATCCCACTCCAATCCCCACACCAGCCTCTGAAGAGCCCAAAGCCGGGCCCTCCAACTTGTCGCCTGGGCCCTCCAACTTGCCACCTTCCACTGACAACCCCTGCCCCCGGTCCCCCGCACCACCCCTCAAGAGGTGCACAGTACACGAGATCTTAGAAAGAATAAGCTTGGTACCAAGCCCAGAAATACTGCGCCACCGCCTGCGGGCAGGGGTGGTGGAGTGTTCAAGACCAAGTGCAGCGGGCGGTCTTACAATAAGGTGGAGGAGAGATGAGTGGGTGCAGCCTATTTTTGCTGTTGTTGTTATTATTATTGTTACTGTTGTAACTGTCCTCAAGTTAAAGTTTTTTGTAAGTTATGTAACTTTACAAGTTTGAAAGTTTTTAAGTGATCTTAAAGTAAAGTTTATTACAAGAATAATCTTATTAAAGTTAAGTACAAAAGAACTGTTTGTTAAAACTTTTGAATAAAATATATTTTACATTAAAACTGAATCATTTCCCTTATTTGTTCCATTCTAAACACAACTTTTGAAGTAAACAAGAATAATTTCCATCATTTCTTCCATTAACACAACACAACATTATGGAACAGGTCCAAACAGTAAACATAGTCCATGTGGAATAGTTGCTGCTGAGCCCGCAGGCAGCAGTAAAGCGTTCACGGATGAGCTGCTGGCACAAGGCTTGAGCAATCGTTAAAGGGACACGACGGCCTGCCTTCCTCCGCTGTCGTGCTCCGGGTTCAGGCATTTGCATGGCTTCCTCATCCTCAGCGTCCTCCTCCTGCTCGTTATCTGCATCTTCCGCATCATTATCATCGGCCACTCTCATCTCAGGTGGGTCTTCCACTAGCAGGTGCTGCTGCCTCATGATGGCTAAGTTATGCAGCATGCAGCACACGGCAGTGAACTGACTGACAATCTCAGGGGAGTATTGCAAGTAGTCTCCGGAATGGTCCAGGCATCGGGAACGCTGCTTCAAGATGCCAATGGTCCTCTCTATTATGCTGCCCGTCGCAATGTGCGACATGTTGTATTCCCGGTCAGCTTCCGTCCGGGTTACGCATCGGGGCGTCATGAGCCAGGTGGTGAGTGTTGTGTATGGAGAAAGAGTCAGACTGAACACTGTGAGCTCAAAGTAAAGTGTGACCTTAGTCAGGTCTCCAGAATGCCTCTCCAACCTGTGAAGCCTCCTTAAATACCTGTGTCCCAAGGGATTATGGGATCCCTTGGGACTCCAGGGGATGAGCCCTCTGGTGGCTGTACAGAGTAAATACAAGTTTACATATATAAAAACACTCCCCCACAAAGTCAATAGTGTAACTATTTATAATGTGAGTTGATCTGGGGCCCTTCTTGCCCTGGTTGATCGTCTCGGTGTGAAAGCTGATGTTGTTGAATCATTTGTTGGGCCCTCGCTGAGCTGCTGTGCAGCTGGCCTTGTTGGGCTGCCTGGTGTGTTGGGCCCTGCAGGGCTGCTGTGGATGATGGGTTCTGCTTCGTGGTCAACCGTGGTGCCGGTTGCCACTGGTGTGTATGTTGGGGGATCAAAAAAGGTAGGGTCCAAGGTGGGTTGCTCAGGATAGCCTGCGAATCTGAGTTTGATTTGGTCCAAATGTTTCCGGTGAATGAGTCCATTTGAAAGTTTGACCCGAAACACGCTGCTCCCTTCTTTGCCCACGACTGTGCCGGGAAGCCACTTGGGACCTTGTCCATAATTTAATACAAATACAGGATCATTGATTTCAATTTCGCGTGACAACATTTACGCTATCATGGTATGCACTTTGTTAAAGCCGCCTGCTCTCTACCTGTTCATGTAGATCAGGGTGAAATAATGAGTGCCTTGTCTTAAGTGCTCTTTTCATGAGCAGTTCAGCAGGTGGGATCCCAGTGAGTGAGTGGGGTCTCGTGCGGTAACTAAGCAGGACTCGGAATAGGCAAGTCTGCAGTGAGCCTTCAGTTACCCTCTTCAAGCCTTGCTTGATGATTTGCACTGTTCTCTCTGCCTGACTATTGGACGCTGATTTAAACGGGGCAGATGTGACATGTTTGATCCTGTTACGGGTCATGAATTCTTTGAACTCAGCACTGGGAAAACATGGCCGGTTGTCACTCGCCAGGGTATCGGGTAGGCCGTGTGTGGCAAACATTCAGTAGTGGCAGCGGACATGCTAGCCGACATTATCTCACATTCAATTAACTTGGAGTACATGTCTCCAACCACGAGGAACATTTTACCCAAGAACGGGCCTGCATAGTCGACGTGTACCCTAGACCACGGTTTGAGGGCCAAGACCATAAACTTCGCGGCGCCTCCCTGGGTACATTGCTTAACTGCGAGCATGTATTACATCTGTGAACGCAGGACTCTAAGTCCGCATCGATACCGGGCCACCACACATGGGATCTGGCTATCGCTTTCACTATGATGCCTGGGTGGGTACTGTGGAGGTCATTGATGAAGGTGTCTCTGCCCTTCTTGGGGACCACGACTCGATTGCCCCACAGAAGGCAGTCTGCCTGTATAGACGTTTCAGCTTTGCGCCACTGGAACGGCTTTATCTCTTCCTGCATTTCCACTGAGACACTGGACCAGCTCCCGTGAAGCACACAGCTTTTGACTAGAGACAATGATGTCCCCTCTTTGCAGCCGGTCGAGCTCGATCTCTACCCTTTCTCTCATCATTTACGGGACTGCTCTCGCCTTGTGATGGATGGGTCGTGCCCCCGGAATTAGGTGGATCTGCACTTTTGCTCCTTGGGATTTCCCGATGCCTGGTTCAAACAGTGAAGGAAATTTGTTTAAGACCATGGCACATGAAGTGTCATCAGCGGGCGATAGCACTCGGGTGTCGTCCCAGTTCCAGCGTATCTTTCCCAGCCAGCTCCTGCCAAACAGCATGGGACCATCACCTGGTACCACCCAGAGTGGTAGCTTGTGCACCGCTCCATCGTAGAAGACCTTTATGGTAGCACTGCCGATTACAGGTATCCGTTCTTTCGTGTAAGTTCTTAGTTTCGTGCAAACTGGAGCTAAGACTGGCCTTGAGGCCTTGTTGCACCACAACCTTTCGAAAGTCTTTTTGCCCATGATGGACTGGCTCGCGCCCGTGTCCAGCTCCAGTGACACTGGGAGTCCATTTAGTTCAACATTCAGCATTAACGGGGGACAATTCGTGGTGAATGTGCGCACCCCATTTACCTCTGCCTCCTCGATCTGAGGCTCTGGTTCGTCGTGATCCTCCGTGGATCTGTCCTCCTCTGAAACATGGTGGTTTGCAGGTTTAACAGGCTTTGCAGCTCACCTGCACACTTGTTGGAGGTGTTCCATTGTTCCACAGCCCTTGCAAATGTACTCTTTGAATCGGCGTGAATGGAAACGATGATCACCCCTGCAGCGCCAATAAGGTGTGAAGGCCTTGCATTCATCACCCTTGATGGTGGACTCTGAGATATCTGTGGATGTGTAGCTGCAGGTATGTGTGACCTGCCCTGTACGTTATGATTCAAAACCATCACTTTGTTCACAATAATTGTGTGCTGAGAGATTTGCTTCGTATTGTCACTGGTGGCAATGATCACCTGGGCTATCGCTGTGGCCTTACTCAAGGTTGGGGTCTCTACAGTCAAAAGTTTGCGAATTATGGTTTCGTGGCCAATGCTAAGTATGAAAAAGTCTCTGAGCTTGTGCTTCAAATGTCCTGCAAGGCATCTTAGCTCGGCGACATAACTCACCACTTCCTGGCCTTCAGACCTTTTGTATGTGTAGAACCGGTATCTCGCCATCTGAACGCTTTCCTTTGGGTTCAAATGCTCTTGGACCAGTGTGCACAAATCGTCATACGATTTCTCCGTGGGTTTTGCTGGAGAGAGCACATTCTTCATGAGGCCATACGTTGATGCCCCACAGATGGTGAGGAGGATCGCCCTTCGTTTGGCAGCACTCTCTTCCCCATCTAGCTCATTGGCCACGAAGTATTGGTCGAGTTGCTCCACAAAAGTTTCCCAATCATCTCCCTCCGAGAACTTCTCCAGGATGCCCACTGTTCTCTGCATCTTTGGGTTCGCTATCTGTATCTCGTCGCCAGTTGTTGTGTATGGAGAAAGAGTCAGACTGAACACTGTGAGCTCAAAGTAAAGTGTGACCTTAGTCTTTTATTGCAGGTCTCCAGACTGCCTCTCCAGCCTGTGAGGCCTCCTTAAATACCTGTGCTCCCAAGAGATTATAGGATCCCTTGGGACTCCATGGGATGAGCCCTCTGGTGGCTGTACAGAGTAAATACAAGTTTACATATATAACACATCAAGGAGCATTTTGTAATGCAAAGAGAAAGAAGTAAACTATTACGATCGATTAGGCTGACTGATTGCGCTGGTTCACGGAGGATTTTATGTTTGTCAGAACGTAAGAACATAAGAAATAGGAGCAGGAGTAGGCCATAAGGCCCCTCAAGCCTGAAATTAGGGTTAGGGTTAGGGGTAGGGTTTAATACGATCATGGCTGATCCGATCATGGATTCAGCTCCACTTCCCCGCCTGCTCTCCATAACCCCTTATTCCCTTATCATTTAAGAAACTGTCTATTTCTGTCTTAAATTTATTCAATGTCCCTGCTTCCACAGCTCTTTGAGGCAGTGAATTCCACAGATCCACAACCCTCTGAGAGAAGAAATTTCTCCTCATCTCAGTTTTAAATGGGCGGCCCCTTATTCGAAGATTATGCCCTCTAGTCCTAATCTCCCCTATCAGTGGAAACATCCTCTCTGCACCCACCTTGTCAAGCCCCCTCATAATCTTATACGTTTCAATAAGATCACCTCTCAGTCTTCTGAACTCCAATGATAGAGGCCCAACCTACTCAACCTTTCCTCATAAAACCCCCTCATCTCTGGAATTAACCTTGAGAACCTTCTCTGAACTGCCTCCGAAGCAAGTATATCCTTTCGTAAATATGGAAACCAAAACTGCACGCAGTATTCCAGGTGTAGCCTCACCAATACCTTGAATTGCTGTAGCAAGACTTCCCTGCTTTTATACTCCATCCCCTTTGCAATAAAGACCAAGATTCCATTGGCCTTCCTGATCACTTGCTGTACCTGCATACTATCCTTTTGTGTTTCATGCACATGTACCCCCAGGTCCCGCTGTACTGCAGCACTTTGCAATCTTTCTCCATTTAAATAATAACTTTCTCTTTGATTTTTCCTGCCAAAGTGCATGACCTCACACTTTCCAACATTATACTCCATCTGCCAAATTTTTGCCCACTCACTTAGCCTGTCTGTGTCCTGTTGAAGATTTTTTGTGTTCTCGTCACACATTGCTTTTCCTCCCATCTTTGTATCATTGGCAAACTTGGCTACATTTCACTCAGTCCCTTCCTCCAAGTCGTTAATATAGATTGTAAATTGTAAAAATGACTTGGGCGGAAACTTGAACCATAATCTCACTTTGGAAAATCGGCACAATTTCAATAACAACATAAGAATTAGGAGCGGGAGTGGGCCATCCAGCCCTTCGAGCTTGCTCCGCCATTCAATAAGATCATGGCTGATCTTGGACCTCAACTCCACTTTCCCGCCCAATCCCCATATCCCTTTATAGATAGTCCAAAAATCTATATATCTCAGCCTTGAATATACTTAATGACCCAGCATCCACAGCTCTTTGAGATCGAGAATTCCAAAGATTCACGACCCACTGAGTGAAGAAATTCCTCTTCATCTCAGTCTTAAATGGTCGACCCTTTATCCTGAGACTGTGCCCTCTCATTCTAGACTCTCCAGCCAGGGAAAATAACCTCTCAGCATCTACCCTGCCAATGCCCCTCAGAATCTTATATGTTTCAATGAGAATCACCTCTCCTTCTTCTAAACTCCATAGCATATAGGCCCATTCTGTTCAATCTCTCCTCATAGTGGATGGCTCAGTGGGTAGCACACTCGCCTCTGAGCCAAAAGCTTGTGGGTCCTAGTCCCACTCCAGGGACTTGAGCACAAAAATCTAGGCTGACACTCCAGTGCAGTGCTGAGGGAGTGCTGCGCTGTGGGACGTGGTGTCTTTCGGATGAGACGTTAAACCGAGGCCCTGTCTGCCCTCTCAGGTGGATGTAAAAGATCCCATAGCACTATTTCGAAGAAGAGCAGGGGGGTTATCTCCAATGTCCCGGCCAATACTTAGCCCTCAATCAACAGAACAAAAACAGATTATCTGGTCATTATCACATTGCTGTTTCTGTGAGCTTGCTGTGCATAAGTTGGCTGCCGCGTTTCCCACATTACAACAGTGACTGCACTAAAAAAGTACGTCATTGGCTGTAAAGTGCTTTGAGGCATCTGGTGGTCATGAAAGGCGCTATTTAAATGCAAGTCTTTCTTTCTTTCTAGCACATCCCAGGAATAAATCTTGTAATTTGCGCCCAGTTTGCCTGTTGTGCCCAAAGTGGAAACTTTACCCACACCTCCCCTCCTTATATTGAACAAAACTTTTCAGGGATAGGGATCAGCAGGTTACGTGTACTAAATGTCACTTTTTTGCCTTCGTTTCTGCCAATTTACCCCCTTCCCGTGCAGCCATTAGAAAGTCTGACATTTAAAAAAATATATTTTCTGCCTTTCAGGAGGGTTAGGACAGGTTATCTCTTGCTTAATGGAGTGGAAAACCTGATCAAATTTAAAATGACGCAGTTAATAAAGAAACTTTAAGCTTCAAACTGTAAAATCCCAACTTGTGTCTCCAGATTGTATCAAATATTCGCAACAGCAGCTCACTAAACACAGACCTTTAGCACTAATGAAAAGAAGAAGAATTTTCCTCATTCCATATTAGTCAACAGAGCCCAGAAATCCCTGCGGGGAATATTTTAGGGTGGGTTATGTGTGGTGCAGTATTGCTGCCTGCCCTTGACTGCAGCCTGATCCCGGTCCATACCCCAGGGGCATTTAGGTGCTGTGGGCGGGCCATTTGCACCGCCAATGGGGATACGTGTCTCAGGTGGGCAAGAGAGAAAATTGCTTTGGCACCTTGCCAAAGCTTAATTGGGCCTGCAAGGCTGTGGGAACTTTTGCCGTAATCCGCAGTTTAAGTTTTAAACCTCTCTCTGATGCTTTTAGCAACACTATACGCTAGCATCCTCTGCAAACACTATTGCTATTGTGCAAATGTGTGCAACAGTCACCACACGTTAAAAAAAAATCCACGCACAGGCATCTTCCACCCCTTCAATTGGAGATCAGGACTGGAACATCGGGTCCTTCAGCGAAACATCTGCGAACTCGTGTGGAAGCAAGTCATCCTCGTTCGAGGGACCGCCTGGGAAGATGTGCAAAGGATAGGAAATAAGTTGCAAGACGTTTTTCCCTCATTTCCATGTGGTCATTACCAATGTTCTGTGCTCATTTCTTTTTGGGGAGGCTGCACGGCCCATTCAAATTAAGATGCGTGCGCAGTTTTTAGTTCCCTTTAAAAGCTGGCAAGCAGCCTGTGGGCCGCGCAGCTTAACGGGAACATTGGTCGTATCGCGCCCAGCCATGCCGGCAGATGCGTTACGCGATCTCCTCTAACGGAAATTTTGACGGTTAGACAAAGGAGCGGGGATGCAGTGTCACCAGGTTCCAATTCAGGTTGCACAAATTTGGCCTCTATTCTACTGAGTTCAGATGGTTGAGGGGGGTGATCTAATCGATAGGGTAGATACAGAGAAACTATTTCTCCTGGTGGGGAAATCAAGAGCGAGGGGACAAGCTTAAAATTCACCAGCAGAAACTCTGCACCGGTATCTCTGGACAAAAAGTGATCCCAAAATGTCCAAAAAGTCTACCAGGCTCCCTGAGCACCCTTGGAACCCCGCCTCCACCTTGGCTGGCATTACACGGGAGTTATACCCAATGCAGTGTCAAACCCAAGCAGTGTGAGACTTGTCCCACCCACAGTCAGGTCAGGACACAACTCCAGAGTTCTACTGTCTAGGCTCCAGTCTAGGGGTACCTACGCCCTAAAGTGGGGAATTTGCTCTTTAAACCCTCCACCTCTCCACCCCTCCACCCCTCCGTCTCACCACCCCTCCGCCTCGCTCTTCTCCTTTAAGACTCTCCTCAAAAGCCACCTCGTTGGCCAAGCTTTTAGTCACCCTCCTTAATAGCGCCTTCTTTGGTTCAGCGTCGATATTTGTCTGTGAAATGCCTCGGGATGTTTTTCTACATAAAAGGCGCTATAGAAATGCATGTTGTTGGTATTGCCTCAAAGTGGAAAATATTTTGTGGTGAAATCTAGTCAAGCGTCAGGCAGCCTTGAGCTTAAACTTTGCCACCCACTAATCACAAGTCAAACTCTCCCTTGTTGTCTCACCACCATGACAGTGTTCACATATTCGCGAGTTACTCAGCTAATCCTCGGCACAAATGCTTTTGCTGCAACACCAGTTATTGATTGCTCTTAAATGATGTCTCACATTTGGGGTTTTGTTTCCTCTCTATCTGTTTTATTTTCAGCAAAAAAAAAATGCTGTTTTTTTTTTCTTTTTCATGATTTACGGCAAGTTAATTGATGACAGCATGAAACTACAGAATGTGAAATGGAAAGACAGTAAGATGGGCTGTGGAACCATTCAGTATCACAGGAGCAAACATCTTCCTGTATTACTGGTGCTCCCTGTCAAGCAACATGATGTACCTCACCATTGTTTTTCTTTCATTGCATACTTTTCTCGCCTCCCTCCCTTGAAGGCAATGACTCATCAAGTTATATCAGGCCAGACTTTCCCTCAAGGCCCTCACCGCCCGATTGCCCGCTGAGATGCACCGCTAATGTTCAGCGAAAACAGCTGGCCAGAATTTCCATTTTAATGTTTAAAGTAAGTAAAACTAATCGCCCGGCGAGAAAATGGGCGGTGCACACTCATTGTCAGCTGTTTTTTTGGCGGATAAGTGGAAAGTTAGCAACATGGGCGGTCGTTATCGGAATGGACGGTCAGTAGTAAAATTTAGTCCAAGGCTGCAGTTGGGCCTAGGGAGGGGGAAAACTTGAAAAAAATTTCCTTTACAAAGCGTTCCCAAGACAGTTTTAACCCTAATCGCCGTTTTAAAATTAAAAAAAAAAAATTAAAGAACCTTTAATTTATCTTTCTTTGCAGGGTCCCCCCTTACCGTCCTGTTTAAGCAGCTTTTACAGGGCGGGCCTCTCGGCGATCTGGACGTCGGCAGTTGAGGCCAAACTTCCACCCTGGCGGTTGTTCTCGGCGTTGCACGTGGGCGGTTTTGGTCCCGGCGGGCATCTTCAGATGATACCAAGGCAAAAACTTACGTGGAAACTCTCACCGGGCGGAAAACCAGCTGTAACGCCGAGAAACGCGTCGCCACTGAAGCCGAAAATCTGGCCCTTATCGAGTCTACAGCACACGATCAGGCCATTGGGCCATGCCGGCATTTATGCTGCAGACAAGCCTCCACCCACCCCTCTTCATCTCACCCTAACATTCCATTACTTTCTCCCTCATGGACTTATCCAGCTTCCCATTAAATGCATCGATGCTATTTGCCTCAACTACTCCTTGTGGTAGTGAATTCGACATTCTTACCACTCTTTGGGTAATGGCTATTCTGCCGAACTTCATATTGGATTTATTGGTTACCATCATATTTATAGCCCCTAGTGGGTAGCACGTTTCACATTCTTAACATTCTTTGGGAAAAGAAGTTTCTTCTGAATCCCCTATTGGATTTATTAGTGACTGTCTTATATTTATGAGCTCTAGTGGAAACACAAGTGGAAACATTTTCTCCATCTCTACCCGACCAAACCCTTTCATTATCTGAAAGACCTCTACCAGGCCACCCCTAAGCCTCCTCTTTTCTAAAGAAAACAGCCCCAGCCTGTTCAGTTCTTCCTGATAGTTATAACCTCTCAGTTCTGTTATCATCCTTGTGAAACTGTGTTGCACCTTTTCCAATGCCTCGATATCCTTTTTATAATGGAGGTGACTGCTGCCAATGAACGGAAAGCATGCGCAGTCTCAGTGTTTTATTGGTGGTGCCGATTTTTGTTTGAAACTGTTGGGCGAGACCATGCTGTGAAGCCTTCTGCACCGACTGTCTGTGAGGAGGCTGTCACAGTCATGACGGAAGGGCTTATTTTGTACAGATTCTGTTTACTTTTTAATTGGGCTGAAACTTTGTAAAATAACGTGGACACCATGCCGCCTGGAGAAAGTTTGGAGGCTCAGTTTGAAGAAAAATGAAACTTGAAGGATCCCAAGTGCGAAGTGAGGGTTGGAAATTCAGTCCCGCCGTTTTTGAGGGGGTGTCACCGCCCGAGTGCTGATTTTACCGCCAGGCGTTGGGTGCAGGCTCCAACTGCCAAATTCAGTTTTTACGGCCAGAGATGAGAGAGCAGCGCTAATAGGTGGCGTTGCACACTCCCCCTCGGGGGGAGCTCAGGAGGCCGACTGAATTTCACATCGGGAGGCTGCCGCCGTGCAGGCTGGGAAACGGGAAGAAAAGGGAAGTTAGAATAAAACCCTCAAATTTCTCCGACACCCCCCCACACACACAAACTTCCCCATTGTTAGAACAACTGAAAAAAATGAGGAAATAAATAAAGAAAAAACACTTACCTTGCTCTCTGGGCGATTGATTCCGCCCGAGTTCCGCTGTTTACTCACCACTTTTTCCAGGCTGTGCGAACGCCTGCCGGGAAGGCCGACGTTCAAACTAAATATCACGATAGAGGCTCGGCACGCTGGATGACGTCACCACGCGGGTGCCGTTAGTCGGCGCAGCGGTAGCTCTTGGCGCCTCTGCCAAAGAGCCGACTGAATTTCTGTGCGGGCTCGAACGCCGTTTACCGTCAAAGGTCGGCCTTTGCCGCCCGTTAGCCAACTCCCGCCGGCGGTAACTGGCGGCGGCAGAAACTGAATTTCGAGTCCTGAATGTTTGCCTGTAAGGGTGCACGTTAACGTTGAGTTTAATGCATTTCTAGCGAACAGAGCTGCGTCAGGAAAAGACAATCTGGGCCAGCAAAACTCAGCAAACGTCGATTTTTATTAAATTTTCTTCTGCTTTCCCTTCGGGCTCCAAACACCAACAACAACTTGCATTTATATAGCGCCTTTAAAGTAGTGAAACATCCCAAGGCACTTGACAGGAGTATAATGAGATAAAAATTGGACACCGAGCCATATAAGTAGAAATTAGCGCAGGTGACCTAAAGCTTGGTCAAAGAGGTGGATTTTAATGAACGTCTTGAAGGAGGAAAGAGAGGTGGAGAGGCAGAGAGGTTTAAGGAGGGAGTTCCAGAGCTTGGGGCCTAGGCAACAGAAGGCACGGCCACCAATGGTTGAGCGATTATAATCAGGGATGCTCAAGAGGGCAGAATTAGAGGACGCAGACATCTCAGGGGGTTGTGGAGTTGGAGGCGATTGCAGAGATAGGGAGGGGCGAAGACCACGGAGGGAACTGAAAACAAATAAATCTCTGCAACCCTCCCCCCACCAAATTATTACACATTAATAATTAAACCAACCCGCGGTATTACACATTATTATTAAAGCCACCAAGAGCTCCACAGATTTACGCGCTATGACTACATTATTATACATTAATACTTAAAACGGCAACAGATACTTCCCGTTTTTGGCAGCAATCACTCCGTTTTATAATATGGAAAACAGACTTTCTGCAATACTCCAAGTGAGGTCGAACCAAGGCTCTATACAAGTTTACACGCAACGAAGGTTCACGAGACTGATTCTTGGGATTAAGTAGACTAGGCCGATATTCTCTAGAGTTTAGAAGAATGAGAGGTGATCTCATTAAAACATATAAAATTCTTACAGGGCTTGACTTCCCTGCTTTTCAATTCTATCCTTCTAGAAAGGAATTCCAATGTTTGGTTTGCTAACCTGCATTTCTATTTAGTGATTTGTGCATCTGTTCCCCAGATCACTATGCACCTCTACCCCATTTACACACCAAGGAGTGTGTGACCTCCTTATTCCTACCAAAATACACCACCTCACACTTAGCTATATTGAAATTAATTTGCCAATTAAACACCCATTCTGCAAGTTTATTAAAGTCTTCTTGTATTTTGTCGCATTCTTCCTTTGTATTAGCTACCCCTGCCCCAATTTGTTGCCGTCTGCAAATTTCTGATTCCCAAGTCCAAACAACAGTGGTCCCTACACCGATCCCTATGGAACACCACTTCCTACCTCTTGCCAGTCTGAGTAGCTAGCCTTAACCCCCATTCTATGGGAATGTAAGATGTGAGGAGGATGCAAAGGGGATATAGACAAGCTAAGTGAGTGGGCATGAACATGGCAAATGGAATATGGGGCCCAAATTTGCCCAGGAGTTGCTCCGTTTTTTTTGGAGCAACTTGATTTTTCTGGAGTATCGTAAAAATCCCCATTCTGCACATTTAATTTGTGCCAGTGTAAGTGAGTTAGTTAGGATTGTTTTTAGCTTCGTTTTTTTTTCCAAAGGGGGCGTTACCAACCTATTTTGGCCATTTAAGCCAGTTTGGACAGCTAATAGTTGCTCCAAACTAACTTAGGCCAGCGTATGTGGCCACTTGTGGCCGCACAGAAAACTCTTGCGGAGAGTTAAGAAATCAGCGCAAGTAGATCCTTAATGACTTGACTAAAGAATGTGAATAGGATCAAACAGCTATACAGGTCATATGACAAACTTCGCAAAGTTAATTTACGATACAACAGAAGCATTCATGGGAGCTTAAACTATAAAAATAAAAGTAGTAAAGAGACAAAACATATTTACATAATTTTTTCAAAATATCCAAATAAAAACAGTTATCACCTCCCCCCCACCATCAAAACACTCTCTCCCCGCCAATCAAAACACTTCCTCCCTGCCGTCCCCATCAAAACTCCTCCTCCCCCTCCCCACCCCGACCAATCAAAACTCTCCTCACTAAACAAAGCACAACCATCAATAAATAAAAAATAAAACTCAAGTCCTACCTAGGCCCGGGAGGCCACTCGGCAGGGGATAGGTGCGGGACTCTCTCGATGGCATGCAGCAGCCCGGCGGGCATCGTGACGCCACACGGCCTGGGATAGGGGTGGGACATCGGGTCCCATGCTGCAGAGGAGCTACTGCGCATGCGCGAAACCTCCAGTGCGCATGCGTTGAGCTGCCGGCACTCTTTTCAGCGCAGGGCCCCAGCTCCGTCCCCTAATTGAATTGCCACGCCGTGCCAAGCCATGGGAGAGGCCACAGAGCAGCCAGAATGCGGGGACAACTTTTTGCTGCCATTTTTAATCCTAAGAAGTCGGCGCACCTTGGGTGAGTGCGCCAAAAATTGGCAGGGGCTAAATTTGAGCCCACAAAGTGTAGAAATGTGAAGTTAACCACATTGGTAGGAAAAATAGAAAAGCAAAGTATTTTTTAAATGGGGAGAGATTGTGAAGTGTTGCTGTTCAGAGGGACCTGATGTCCTTGTACACAAATCACTGAAAGTTAACATGCAGGTACAGCAAGCAATTAAGAAAACAAAGGGTATGAGGATTTGAGTCTAAGAATAAAGATGTCTTACTGCAATTATATAGGGCCCTGGTGAGACCGCATCTGGAGTATTGTGCACAGTTTGAGTCTCCTTACCTAAGGAAGGATATATTGCCATAAAGGGTGTGCAACGATGGTTCACCAGACTGATTCCTGGGATGGGAGGATTGTCCTATGAGGAGAGATTGAGTAGACTAGGCCAATATTCTCTACAGTTTAGAAGAATGAGAGGTGATCTCATTGAAACATACAAAATTCTTACAGGGCTCGACAGGGTAGATGCTGGGAGGATGTTTCCTCTGGCTGGGGAATCTAGAACCAGGGGTCACAGTCTCAGAATAAGGGGTCGGCTATTTAGGACTGAAATGAGGAGAAATTTCTTCAATCAGAGGATGGTGAATCTCTGGAATTCTCTACCCTAGAGGGCTGTGGAGGCTCAGTTGTTGAGTATCTTCAAGGCAGAGATCGATAGATATTTAGCTATTAAGGGAATCAAGGGATATGGGGAAAGTGCAGGAAAGTGTTGAGGTAGAAGATCAGCCATGATCTTGTTGAATGGCGGAGCAGGATCGAGGAGCCGAATGGCCTACTGTTGCTCCTATTTCTTATGTTCTCATGTTATTATTCTCTGCTTTTTTGTTTTGTAGCCAGCTTGCTATCCCTTCTGCTACCTGTTCCCTGACTCGACATGCTCTGACCTTAGTCATGAAGCTAATATGCGGTACCTTATCGAACGCATTTGAAAATACAAATATATTACATCTACTACATTATCCTTCTTCAAAGAATTCAATAAGGTTGGTCATGCATGACCTTTCATTTTGAAATCCATGCTCACTACTCTATCATATTTTTGGTTTCTAGATTGTTTTCTCTTACATCTTTGAGTCGAGATCCATTATCTTTCGTGCCACCGACACTAAGCTTTCTGGTCTATAGTTCCCTGGACTTGTGCTAGCTCCATTTTTAAATATAGGAATAACATTAGCTGTCCACCAGTCCTCTGGGATTTTCTCCTTTTCTAATGAAATGTTATATTTATGTTACATTGCCTCGGGTATCTCCTCCCTAACTTCTTTATATGCGCGGAAGCAATCCATCTTGTCCAGGGGTTTTATGCTCTTCAAGTTTGATTAGTTTATCAATTATCTCCCCTTTTATCGTAAATATATTTATATCTTTTTTGATCTCTTCTTTTAATGTCAGGTCCAGCTCGTTAGTCTGCCTGGTAAATACTGAGGCAAAGTAATTGTTCAATATTTCTGACATTTTGCTGTCATTACCTGTGAATTTAGCTTGTATATCCCCTCATCATCATAGGCAGTTCCTTGGAATCGAGGAAGACTTGCTTCCATTCTTAAAGTGAGTTCTCAGGTGACTCAACAGTCCAATACGGGAATTACAGTCTCCGTCACAGGTGGGACAGACAGTGGTTGAAGGAAAGGGTGGGTGGGACTGGTTTGCCGCACACTCTTTCCGCTGCCTGCGCTTGTTCTCTGCATGCTCTCGCCGATGAGACTCGAGGTGCTCAGCACCCTCCCGGATGCTCTTCCTCCACTTAGGGCGGTCTTTGGCCAGGGACTCCCAGGTGTCGGTGGAGATGTTGCATTTTATCAAGGAAGATTTGGGGGTGTCCTTGAAGCGTTTCCTCCGCCCACCTGGGGCTCACCTAGTGGTCCTATCACAATCCTGATTTTCTTTTTGTTATTTATATGTCTGTGGAACACTTTAATAATTCTTGTGAAATTCCTTGATAATTTAACTTTGAAATTGGGGCACAGTTCCACTAGTGATGGAAAGCCTTTGGTTTCTCCATTATTGTTCCTTATAACTACTGTTGCACCCTCCATCCTCAAACTACTGCTGCTAACTGTTTGCACAAGAGTATCATGAGGTTACGGAAGCATATTAGTCTGGACTAGTAATCCAGAGACGTGAGTTCAAATCCCACCACGGCAGCTGGGAAATTTAAATTCAGTTCATTGAATAAATCTGGAATTTAAAAAAAAGTTTGTGTCAGTAATGGTGACCATGAAACCACCGGATTGTCGTAAAAACCCAACTGGTTCACTAATGTTCTTCAGGGAAGGAAATCTGCCGCCCTTACCCGGACTGGCCTCTATGTGACTTCGGATCCACAGCAATGTGGTTGACTTACCAAACTGCTACAACAAAGTCAGCGCTGTGGGGGTATCTTCACCACAAGGACTGCAATGGTTTAAGAAAAGCGGCACACCACCGTCATCTCAATTAGGGCTGAGCAATAAATACTGGCCTTACCAGCGTTGCCTACATCCCATGAACAAATAAAAGGATCATTGGTTAATCATGCTGGATTCCACAGCTTGGGCAGATTTTGCTGGGACCACTTCTTCGATATTAAAAAAAAAAACCCTGTGTATTATCCCCCCAAAAAACAGTTGAGTTGGACAGAGTCACTGGCTGCAACACTGTGACTTCAGATTACCTTCGCAAATGAAAACTAATTGTGATAACACTGAATTCCTGAAACTGTGCTGCAGCATTTTAAACTATTCCAAGCCAGATATTTTCTTATGATTGTGAACTCAATTTCAACAGGGGTCCTTGGCCTCCTTCCAACACATCTCCTGAGGCCATGAGAGCTTTGACACTTCTTTATATAATTATGTTCTGATGGATTGGTGGATGAGTTTGTATTTTACAAAAATGGCCATCTGGTGAGAGAATAGAAAACTAGTTATTAAATCTTATATCTCAGGCCACATGATATGCTATTGATCACCCCGGATTTCTCTCCAATTACAAGTGAGTAAGACGATGTGAATCGGGTTGTTGCAGACGCCGCATAGGGCCCCGCAATTCATCAAAGATTATTTCCCCTTTATCTCGTGGTTAGAGGGTCAGAGGGCCATATATCGCTCAGAGACGTGGACCATATACAGCAGACACCTCAAAACGCTGGAGAAGTACCACCAACGCTGCCTCCGCAAGATCCTGCAAATCCCCTGGGAGGATAGACGCACCAACGTCAGTGTTCTCGATCAGGCCAACATCCCCAGCATTGAAGCACTGACCACACTCGACCAGCTCCGTTGGGCAGGCCACATCGTTACCATGCCCGACCAGAGACTTCCAAAGCAAGCGCTCTACTCGGAACTCCTCCACGGCAAGCGAGCCCCAGGTGGGCAGAGGAAACATTTCAAGGGCACCCTCAAAGCCTCCTTGATAAAGTGCAACATCCAGACCGGCACCTGGGAATCGCTGGTGCAAGACCGCCCTATGTGGAGGAAGAGCATCCGGGAGGGTGCTGAGCACCTCGAGTCTCGTCGCCGAGAGCATGAAGAAACCAAACGCAGACAGCGGAAGGAGCGTGCGGAAAACCAGATTACCCACCCACCCTTTCCTTCAACCATTGTCTGACCCACCTGTGACAGAGACTGTAATTCCCGTATTGGACTGTACAGTCACCTGAGAACTCTCTTTTAGAGTGGAAGCAAGTCTTCCTCGATTTCAAAGGACTGCCCATGATGGTGGTGATGCAGGCTACTGAAAGCTGCAGCAACAAGCCCTGGAGTATCTCCCGACAATATCAGTACTTGCCACACACTGAGGTTTATCTATGTAAACTTCACACAATGATATCAAGGAAGTTGCAGGAGACATTACTTCGGAGCTCTGAGGAAGTGGTCACGTCACTGTCTGGTGGAGGTTCCTGGTTGTCAATGTGCTTAATTTTGAAAATGCATCTAAGTTGGTAACTGAGCAGTGATGCCATTTCCTCTTCTGCGCTGCAAAAGTAAAATTTCTACTTCCATTTGACAAGGGGCCTCACCACTAACTGATGATAGCCGAGAGTCACAATGTTGGTAGATTTTCAGTTTCACTTGTTCGGCATCCAGTTACAAGCAAGGCTTTTAATTATGACAAGATTTACAGCTCTACACTTTCACGTCTCAGCATACAGATTTTAATTTCTCAGTTTGGTCATCAATCTCACTGCAGTTTCTGTTCAGTTCTGCTTGTGGGGAAACACATTTGCTCGTGACAGAGCATTTGGAGCAATTTTCAAAATACTGGCGTGGGACCCGATTAGGAAATTTCATGGTAATTTTCAACATCAAAGGGATCAGCAGCAGGGGCAAGACAATAGGTTAATGGATGGTATCATCTGTCATCTTGAAGCATATCACATTTGCCTGTTCCAAACATGCTGCAATGTCTGATAGAGTTCCTCTATTCACCAAAAAGCTATTCCCCACCCCTCACCCCATGGAATAATACTGGTAATGGAGATGTTTCAGAATAAGACAAACTTGTCCAATGGCTCAGGAAGTTTATTCAATGAATAGCGGTGGCATACAGAACATGGACGTTCCCAAGTTTGCTGCCCAGTCAAGGCTGAGTTCAATGGTCTCCACGGGGTGTCAATAGAGCTGATACAATTGGCCTCAGCATCCCTGCTGGGAGTGCATGTGTTAAAGTTGGGTGAAGACTGTGTCAGATTTAGCTGTGAAGGCCTTCTCTCCCTTCTCTCCCTTTCCCACATTACAACAGTGACTACACCTCAAAACTACTTCATTGGCTGTAAAGTGCTTTGAGAGGTCCGATGGTCGTGAAAGGTGCTCTAGGAATGAAAGTCTTTCTTTCTTCTCCCACCTTTGTTGGCAGAGTGTTCAGCTGGCGTGCTTCTCCTCTTTGGAGCTCCCTCCTTAAACCTCCCTTCTCCACCTTGAAAAACCTAAAAGGGCTAGACTTTCACCTTCATTTTCGGCATTTTATCGGCTGTTTTCCCAGCGGTACAGCTATTTTTGGGAGTGAAACCGCCCGGTGAAAGTTTCCCCTTTTGTTTTTGAATGGTACCGCCCAAATCTCGAAGCGCCCGCCGGGAGCAAACCACCGACGTGCGCCACCGAGAGAATCGCCAGGGCGTAAGTTTGGCCTCAACGGAAGCCCGTTCAGATCGCCGAGGTAACGGCCCTGTAAAAGCTGCTTAAGGATAGAAAATAGGTGCAGGAGCAGGCCATTCGGCCCTTCGAGCCTGCACCACCATTCAATATGATCATGGCTGATCATGCAACTTCAGTACCCCATTCTTGTTTTCTCTCTGTACCCCTTGATCCCTTTAGACGGAAGGGCCACATCTTGCTTCCTTTTGAATATATCTAACGAACTGGACTCAATAACTTTCAGTGGTAGAGAATTCCACAGGTTCACCACTCTGGGTGAAAAAGTTTCTCCTCATCTCGGTCCTATATGGCTTACCCCTTATCCTTAGACTGTGACCCCTGGTTCTGGACTTCCCCAACAAAGCAGTAGGTGAGTACTGTGCAAAGAAAGGTAATTAACAGTTCTTTATTTTTTATTAATTGTAAAACGGCGATTACCTTTAAAACTGTCTTGGGAATGTTTTTTTAATTTTTTTTTGGTGAAAATTTTTTTTGAATTCTCCTCCTTCCCTAGGCCCAACCAAGTGGAGTAATTTTTAAACATTTTTTAAGAACCGCCCGTTTCACTTATTTTCGCTTTTAACCGCTGAGAAACCTCCGAGAATACTGGTGCAAGATCCATTTTCTGGTCGGGCGATTGTGTTTAACTTAATTATGGAAATTTTCGCCAGCGTTACTTGCAAAACGTTAGCGGTTTATCTGGGCGGGCAATCGGGCGTTGAGGGGCTCTCGGGAAAGCCTAGCCCAGAGACTTGAATCTCTTTGACTCAGCTTTTAACCATGACCAAAAACCATGACGATAGGAAGTGAGGTTTGTTGATAGGAAATGCATACATACACAAGACTTTCAATATAAGATATTAAAGGGTAACAATGTCTTGTGAAGCCTGCTTCCCGAAGGTTTGCGATTCAGTAGCTGTTTCATTCACCGTAATGTGAACATGCTCAGGGATCAATAGGGTGGTTACAGTTCAAGATCTCTCCCAGCGCTTTCAACTCGAGCTCACAGGACAAAGACAGTTCATAGACAGACTGACATCTCTTATGAACTGAAACATTCTCTCCATTGCGTGACATGAATGGGAGTTGCATGCAACAGGGCTGACAATCACTCTTTCAGCTCTGTAATTTACACTGGAAACCACATGGTTTTTCCAACACGCTCACCTGTTCACACCAAAACAAAAATGTTTTTATTCATTCCAGGATGAGCGCATCGCTGGCATTTATTGCCCATCCCTAATTGCCCTTGAGAAGGTGGTGGTGAACCGCTGCAGTCCGTGTGGTGAAGGTATTCCCACAGTGCTGTTAGGGAGGGAGTTCCAGGATTTTGACCCAGCAACGATGAAAAAATGGCGATATATTTCCAAGTCAGGACGGTGTGTAACTTGGAGGGGGAACTTGCAGATGATGGTGCTCCCATGCACCTGCTGCCCTTGTCCTTCTCGGTGGTAGAGGTCGCAGGTTTGGGAGGAGCTATTGAAGAAGCCGTGGTGAGTTGCTGCAGTGCATCTTGTAGATGGTACACACTGCAGCCACGGTGCGCCGGTGGTGGAGGGAGTGAATGTTTTAGGTGGTGGAGGGGGTGCTAATCAAGTGGGCTGCTTTGTCCTGGATGATGTCGCGCTTTTTGAGTGTTATTGGGGCTGCACTCATCCAGGCAAGTGGAGGGTATTCTATCACGTTCCTGATCTGTGCCTTGTAAATGGTGGAGAGGCTTTGGGGAGTCAGGGGGTGAGTCCACGCTATCAGACTATATAATTCAGGTTAACATTACTAGTCAAATGTATCACCAATTTTACAAATCAACTCGTCTGATTAACAGAACAAAAGTCACAAATGAATATATCATTATATCAAAAAGAACAAGAATTAGGTTGATTTCTTGAAAGAGGAACACCAGTGAGGAGTTACTGAGGTTTTTGCAAAGGGAAGAGGCATAAGTCGCTTTTCATTCTGCACTGCCCCTCAGTCTGCTGTAAACCGAATGAACAAATGGAAACTTTCAATGCAAACCTCTCAATGCCTGTTATTTTTGTGAATAACGCTTTAATTTAAAAGAAACGATTCATATGCCTACGCAAGCATGTGATGGTGCAATTATTTTTTTGTGAGCAATTTTTTTCCAAAGGCAAGTTCCTGATATTTTGTTCCTTCTTTTAGACTATTGGACAGTCACGTGACTTCAAGTCAGCCTGAGTATTTTAAAACAGATCATTCAACTTCTTTCTTTATGCTGCTTGGTTCCACGAGTGCTGGTGGCCCCCTGGTACCACACGCAGATAACCACTGTTCACGTGGAAACCCACACCCAGCATGGATTGCAATCAGAAATAGGAAATATGCCCAATTTCCCCTCACTAATTATAAAATTATGCGGCAGATAAAGAAGCCCTCACGCCTGTGCCAGCTCTATGAAAGAGCTTTCCGTTTAGTCATTCTCATGTACCCTTCATTAGAATCATGCAGCACAGAAGGAGGCCATGTGGCCCATCATGGTCTTTGAAAGACCTATCCAATTAGTCCCACTCCCCTTCTCGTTCCCCAGAGAGCCCGCAATTTTTTCGTTTTCCGGTTTCTGCCCCGCCACAGCACTGAAACGGCCCTAATCAGAGACACAAATAAACATCCTCTGTGACTGTGACCATGGTACACAATCCCACCTTGTCCTCACCTACCTCTCCTCAGCCTTTGACACAGTCCCCCACACTATCCTCCTCCAGCCCCAATAAATGCCGTGTAGGTGACATGTTCCACATTACGTGTGCCAACATGCTTTTAAGAAGCATGTCATACCGAACCCCTTTGCCGAATTGATAGATAATTCATTATCTACAACAGCCAGCAGCAAAGGAATTAGTAACATACAAGTCCGACTGGTGAGTAATATAATATATTAAAAATCTTACATCTATCTGCACTTCCTGACAACTTTTTCCATTGTGCATTCCCAGGTCCACATTTATAATGGAAACTGCCTATAATTACTTGTGATGTTGTGAGTCTACTCTCCTGCCAATGAGATGCTGCAGCCACTTCACTGGGGAGAGGTGTAATTACTGCATAAGTTAACAGAGGCAATTTCCATTATCAAGATGGATATAGGAATTTATAATGGAAATATGAAATGAAGGGCAGAATGTATTGCAGAAATGTGGGGGAAGAGCCAGGGAGTGGGAGTAACTTCGAAAGAGCCGGCGCAGGTTTGATGGGCTGAATGGCCTCCTTCTATACTGCACTATTCTATGATTCTATGAGAACAGATTTATACCATCTGGCATTCAGCATTGTTAAATTGGAACTAAATGGCAGTAGATCATAAAATCATACAGCACAGATAGAGGCCATTCAGCCCATCGTGCCTGTGCCGGCTCTCTGAAAGAGCTACCAATTAGTTCCACTCCCCTGCTCTGTCCCCATAGCCCTCCAATTGAGTTTTTGAAATATCTATACAATTCCTTTTTGAAAGTTACTATTGAATCTGCTTCCATCATCCTTTCAGGCAGTGCATTCCAGATCATAACAACTCACTGAGTAAGAAAATCTCTCCTGGTACCATTCTGGTAAATCTCTTGTGCATCCACTTCAAGGCCGTGACACCCTTTCTAAAGTGTGGTGCCCAGATTTGGACACAATCTTCGAGCTGAGGTCTAACCATTGATTTATGACGGTTTAGCAGAACTTCCTTGCTTTTGTACTCTACGGCCCAGTAATTGGGCTACTTATTGCCACCCGTTTGCACCACAATGCTGGAAAGAAATGCCGGTCATCGCTCTAACAGCCGCCTCTGGCGTGGGACTCAGCGGCTGCCATTTTGGTGAGGACCTTAGCGCTGCCAATAGCAGCACTGACCCTGGAGATGCAAATATGGAGAGCGCGACATCAATCGGCGTGCAACGCTGACATAATGTCATGCTCTGCAAACTTGGACCTGAGCACAGAGTTTAATGCTGGGTCCTAAGCTCACTCTGAAAAGAGAGCGTTCAGCAGCCTGACAGAGGCACTGTCAGAACTTCTTAACGGGAACATACATCTTGTCAGGTAAGTTTGCATTTAAGCTTTTGGACTGGACTTTTTATATTTTATTGAAGTAGTGGCTTGGTGCAATATGCGTTAAAAGTTTTTTTTAAAGTATGCAGGGAGTGCTGCTGGATGCTTTCAAGACCTCTGATGGTGAAGGAAGGTCTCTGAGAAGACAGCCAAAGTGGAAATGCTCAGCAGGTCAACCAGCATCCGTGGAGAAAGAAGCATAGTTCACGTCTCAGATTGAGGTGCTGCCTGACCTGCTGAGCATTTCCAGCATTTTATGCTTGCATTTCAGATTTACAGCATCCACTTGCAAAGGGAAGAGGAAGACGCAGAAGTAGAAGATGCAGAAAAGGAGGAATCAGAAGAGGAGGAAGCAGAAAGGAAGATGCAACCCTGACAGTCCCTTTCTGGCCGGGATATCCCGATGGAATCATCCACCTGTGGTACCAGTGACCATAATCCCAATTCCCCTTTAAAACATTTACCCTACATCTTACCTTCCCTCTGTTACTGACCATCTCAGCATTCTCTTGGTCACAATGCTCGAATAAAAGCCACCACAAAGCAAACTTTCTAACCCAACTTTATACAACTATCCATCATCACCCTTTTCATTCCCTTAGTGACTGTCTTGTGTATGTCTTTGCCTATTCTACTGATGTCACGCAGTGCTCCCTACCCCAGTGGCTGCAGCATGGCTGGTGGAAGGCTGCTTAATTTCAGTGAGGCACACTGCAAGTGGCTCTGCTGGTCAACCTAGTGGAACTGGTGGCTCAGACTGTGAAATCAACGAACGGTGTTTTTTTTTCTTCTTCTTCTGCTCTCTCCTCTCCCTCTTCTAGATCAACCACTAGCTGGGCAGGCTGCATTTCTCGGGTGTACGAAATGAGGAAGGCACAAGGGTGGAGTTGCAGTGAGGAGAGGGTTGGAAAGCAAGAGGTGCATGCAAGAAAGAGGATAACATATGGGGATACCAGCATCTTGCATCCTTTCAGCCCCGTCACTGGCCAAGGAATTATCCATACCCCTGCTGAGAATGGGAGTCGTGCATTGAGAAGTGTGTGAGGCTAGTGGTGCAGTTGGTAGGAGACAGCCTTTGAAGATGCATTCAATGACCTTGACCACTGGTCTGAGGTCATGAAGCTCCTTTGGGCACTGGAGCCAGGTCGTGGGGGCAGCATGACTGACAGTGACGGCCTCAGTGATCTGGTCCCACATCCTTCTTTCTGGAGGGCCTCCTGGCCTCTGTGGGTAGAGGACCTCTCTTGCAGTGTTGACCCTGACCTGTTGCACAAAGCTGAAGTGCTATGTGTGAGACCTTGGGTGCCTCTTCCCTGGCTTGCTGAGCCATTTGTGTTAGATGTTATTTTATTTTAGATGTGAAAGACAATTGAGCTTTAAGAGCTGAAGGCTCCCATTTGGGAATTCTTTTTAATGTTAATGTTTTGGCAGAAGGCAATTAAACTGCAAGGACTAAAAGCTACCGATTTTAAAATTATTTTTATTTTTTTCATTTCAGAAGGCAGTTCCCCTTTAAGGGACCGCAATGCTCTCTAAAATGACAGCCTTGCTTTAAGAGCAGGCTATTCTTGCTACAATGAGGCTACGGCCACGCTACATTGGGCCTCCTGCTGGAACTACTGGCATGAAAACGGCCTTGCAGGGTAAGTTTAGCGCTGGGCTAATATTAATTAGCAACCATCGCCAATATCCCGGTCCCTGCCAGTGCCATGATTTTCGACGGCCATTAACTCCAGCCCACTGTGGCACCGGCAGGTTTTTAGAAATCTCGAATTTCCAGACCTGCGCCTCTATTTATAAAGCCAAGGATTCTGTATGCTCATTTAATAGTCTTCTTAGATAACCAGATAAAGAATTTATTTCTTCACAACTATTTCTTATTTCTGTCATTAAAATACATTATATTCAATTGAATCGCACTAACGAAGTTTCCATGGCATTTATTTTCTATTATTAAATATCAAAGACTCATCCTTCCTGTGCAAAGCTCGCTCCCATGATTTCATGCTTCATTACTCAAATGGAATTATGTGTTGTGAGATATACACAGGGACTAGGAGCTGCCACTAACATCCTTTTATCTGTATTAGAAAAGATGCTCTCTGATGGTCGGAGCGAATCAGCACCATACTCTCCGATTTCAGGGATGAGAAACTGCTGGAAAGCATTCACAGTAATTAAAGAGAAGAAACAGTGAGCCAGCTAATGTAAGGAATGGCTTCATTACTGGGGTCTGGATCCTGCGTTAAAGCAAACGCCGACACCAACACCATCAATTCTGCAGCTAATTGGCCCCATATTAAAACCCACTGTCAAAACTTCTAAAATTCTGAGTCTTCATTTTAAATGTTACTGGTAACGGAGCTGGTGCTATAGCCTAGTTTTTTATGTCGCAGCCAGTGGCTCAGCAGGTAGCACCCTTGCCTCTGGGATCAGAAGGTTGTGGATTCAAGGTCCACTCCAGGGACTTGAGCACAAAAATCCAGGTTGACACTCCAGTGTAGTGCTGAGGGAGTGCTGCACTGGCGGAGGTGCCTCTTTTGGATGAGACGTTAAACCGAGGTCCCGTCTGCCCTCTCAGGTGGACGGAAAAGATCCCCTGGATTGAAGAAGAGCAGGGGAGTTATCCCCGGTGTCCTGGATCAATATTTATCCCTCAATCAACATAACAAAAACAGATTATCTGGTCATTCTCACATGGTTGTCTGTGGGAGCTTGCTTGTGCGCAAATTGGATGCCGTGTTTCCCACAGTACAACAGTCACTACACACCAAAATGTACTTCATTGGCTGTAAAGCGCTTTGGGACGTCCGGTGGTTGTGAAAGGTGCTATATAAATGCAATCCTTCCTTCCTTTCTTTAAATATAGAGAGCTGAACAGATAATGCGAGTGAGATTTAGCCGACAACATGACTACAACAATCAATTTTGAGTGAGGAGACCTGTGTAAATTTGATAACACTGAATGAACATTTATTGTTGCAATAAGGATCAGCTGCTTGTTCAGATTGTAAGTAGATTGCTGGCAACATAGAGTGGGGATTTACTTCATAGTGCTGAGATTGCCACACTGCCAACACAGCCTCATTATTTCCACCCTTAAGTCTCTAAGGAATATAGAAACAGGAGTTCGCCATTTAGTAAGTGTATATAGAAACATAGAAAAATAGAAATTAGGTGCAGGAGTAGGCCATTCGGCCCTTCGAGCCTGCACCGCTATTCAATAAGATCATGGCTGATCATTCACCTCAGTACCCCTTTCCTGCTTTCTCTCCATACCCTTTGATCTCTTTAGCGGGAAGGGCCATATCAAACTCCCTCTTGAATATATCCAATGAACTGGCATCAACAACACTCTGCGGCAGGGAATTCCACAGATTAACAACTCTGAGTGAAGAAGTATCTCCTCATCTCAGTCCTAAATGGCCTACCCCTTATCCTAAGACTATGTCCCCTGGTTCTGGACTTCCCCAACATTGGGAACATTCTTCCCACATCTAACCTGTCTAGTCCCGTCAGAAATTTAGATGTTTCTATGAGATCCCCCCTCATTCTTCTAAACTCCAGTGAATAAAGGCCAAGTTGATCCAGTCTCTCCTGATATGTCAGTCCAGCCATCCCTGGAATCAGTCTGGTGAACCTTCGCTGCACTCCCTCAATAGCAAGAACGTCCTTCCTCAGATCCAGAGACCAAAACTGAACACAATATTCCAGGTGAGGCCTCACCAAGGCCCTGTACAACTGCAGCAAGACCTCCCTGCTCCTATACTTAAATCCCCTAGCTATGAAGGCCAACATATCATTTGCCTTCTTCACCGCCTGCTGTACCTGCATGCCAACTTTCAATGACTGATGAACCATGACACCCAGGTCTCGTTGCACCTCCCCTTTTCCTAATCTTCCGCCATTCAGATAATATTCTGCCTTTTTTGCCCCCAAAATGGATAATCTCACATTTATCCACATTATACTGCATCTGCCATGCGTTTGCCCACTCACTGTACAAGTCACCCTGCAGCCTCTTAGCGTCCTTCTCACAGCTCACACCACCACCCAGTTTAGTGTCATCTGCAAACTTGGAGACATTACACTCAATTCCTTCAACCAAATCATTGATGTATATTGTAAAGAGCTGGGGTCCCAGCACTCAGCTCTGCAGCACTCCACTAGTCACTACCTGCCATTCTGAAAAGAACCCGTTTATCCCGACTCTCTGCTTCCTGTCTGCCAACCAATTCTCTATCCACGTCAGTACATTACCCCCAATATCATGTGCTTTGATTTTGCACACCAATCTCTTGTGCGGGACTTTGTCAAAAGCCTTTTAAAAGTCCAAATACACCACATCCACTGGTTTTCCCTTGTCCACTCTGCTACATCCTCAAAAAATTCCAAAAGATTCGTCAAGCATGATTTCCCTTTCATAAATCCATGCTGACTTGGACCGATCCTGTCACTGCTTTTCAAACGCGCTGCTATTTCATCCTTAATGATTGATTCCAACATTTTCCCCATGATGTTAGGCTAACCGGTCTATAATTCAAAGTTTTCTCTCTCCCTTCTTTTTTACAAAGTGGTTTTACATTAGCTACCCTCCAGTCCATAGGAACTGATCCAGAGTCGATAGACTGTTGGAAAATGATCACCAGTGCATCCACTATTTCTAGGGCCACTTCCTTATGTACTCTGGGATGCAGACTATCAGGTCCCGGGGATTTATCGGCCTTCAATCCCATCAATTTCCCTAACACAATTTCCCGCCTAATAAGGATATCCTTCACTTCCTCCTTCTCATTAGACCCACTGTCCCTTAGTACATCTGGAAGGTTATTTGTGTCTTCCTTCGTGAAGACAGAACCGAAGTATTTGTTCAATTGGTCTGCCATTTCTTTGTTCCCCATTATAAATTCACCTGAATCCGACTGCAAGGGACCTTGCAGTCAGTTTTTATGTTCCCTGCAAGCTTCCTCTCGCATTCTATTTTCCCCCTCTTAATTAAACCCTTAGTCCTCCTCTGTTGAATTCTAAATTTCTCCCAGTCCTCAGGTTTGTTGCTTTTTCTAGCCAATTTATATGCCTCTTCCTTGGTTTTAACACTATCCTTAATTTCCCTTGTTAGCCACGGTTGAGCCACCTTCCCCATTTTATTTTTACTCCAGACAGGGATGGGAGCCAAGTGGTTTCGGCAGTAGACTAGCAACCCAACAGATTACGAGTTCAAATTCCACCATAACAAATTATGAAAGTAATTAAAAAATCAATAGTCTCAGAATAAGGGGTTTCCCATTTAAAGCGGAAATGAGGAGGAATTTCTTCTCTCAGAGGGTCATAGAAACATAGAAACATAGAAAATAGGTGCAGGAGTAGGCCATTCGGCCCTTCTAGCCTGCACCGCCATTCAATGAGTTCATGGCTGAACATTCAACTTCAGTACCCCATTCCTGCTTTCTCGCCATACCCCTTGATCCCCCTAGCAGTAAGGACCTCATCTAACTCCTTTTTGAATATATTTAGTGAATTGGCCTCAACAACTTTCTGTGGTAGAGAATTCCACAGGTTCACCACTCTCTGGGTGAAGAAGTTCCTCCACATCTCGGTCCTAAATGGCTTACCCCTTATCCTTAGACTGTGACCCCTGGTTCTGGACTTCCCCAACATTGGGAACATTCTTCCTGCATCTAACCTGTCTAACCCCGTCAGAATTTTATATGTTTCTATGAGGTCCCCTCTCATTCTTCTGAACTCCAGTGAATACAAGCCCAGTTGATCCAGTCTTTCTTGATAGGTCAGTCCCGCCATCCCGGGAATCAGTCTGGTGAACCTTCGCTGCACTCCCTCAATAGCAAGAATGTCCTTCCTCAGGTTAGGAGACCAAAACTGTACACAATACTCCAGGTGTGGCCTCACCAATGCCCTGTACAACTGTAGCAACACCTCCCTGCCCCTGTACTCAAATCCCCTTGCTATGAAGGCCAACATGCCATTTGCTTTCTTAACCGCCTGCTGCACCTGCATGCCAACCTTCAATGACTGATGTACCATGACACCCAGGTCTCTTTGCACCTCCCCTTTTCCTAATCTGTCACCATTCAGATAATAGTCTGTCTCTCTGTTTTTACCACCAAAGTGGATAACCTCACATTTATCCACATTATACTTCATCTGCCATGCATTTGCCCACTCACCTAACCTATCCAAGTCGCTCTGCAGCCTCACAGCATCCTCCTCGCAGCTCACACTGCCACCCAACTTAGTGTCATCCGCAAATTTGGAGATACTACATTTAATCCCCTCATCTAAATCATTAATGTACAGTGTAAACAGCTGGGGCCCCAGCACAGAACCTTGCGGTACCCCACTAGTCACTGCCTGCCATTCTGAAAAGTACCCATTTACTCCTACTCTTTGCTTCCTGTCTGACAACCAGTTCTCAATCCATGTCAGTACACTACCCCCAATCCCATGTGCTCTAACTTTGCACATCAATCTCTTGTGTGGGACCTTGTCGAACGCCTTCTGAAAGTCCAAATATACCACATCAACTGGTTCTCCCTTATCCACTCTACTGGAAACATCCTCAAAAAATTCCAGAAGATTTGTCAAGCATGATTTCCCTTTCACAAATCCATGCTGACTTGGACCTATCATGTCACCTCTTTCCAAATGCACTGCTATGACATCCTTAATAATTGATTCCATCATTTTACTCACTACCGATGTCAGGCTGACCGGTCTATAATTCCCTGTTTTCTCTCTCCCTCCTTTTTTAAAAAGTGGGGTTACATTGGCTACCCTCCACTCCATAGGAACTGATCCAGAGTCAATGGAATGTTGGAAAATGACTGTCAACGCATCCACTATTTCCAAGGCCACCTCCTTAAGTACTCTGGAATGCAGTCCATCAGGCCCTGGGGATTTATCGGCCTTCAATCCCATCAATTTCCCCAACACAATTTCCCGGCTAATAAGGATTTCCCTCAGTTCCTCCTCCTTACTAGACCCCCCGACCCCTTTTATAACCGGAAGGTTGTTCGTGTCCTCCTTCGTGAATACCGAACCAAAGTACTTGTTCAATTGGTCCGCCATTTCTTTGTTCCCCGTTATGACTTCCCCTGATTCTGACTGCAGGGGACCTACATTTGTCTTTACTAACCTTTTTCTCTTTACATATCTGTAGAAACTTTTGCAATCCGTCTTAATGTCCCCTGCAAGCTTCTTCTCATACTCCATTTTCCCTGCCCTAATCAAACCCTTTGTCCTCCTCTGCTGAGTTCTAAATTTCTCCCAGTCCCCAGGTTCGCTGCTATTTCTGGCCAATTTGTATGCCACTTCCTTGGCTTTAATACTATCCCTGATTTCCCTTGATAGCCACGGTTGAGCCACCTTCCCTTTTTTATTTCTATGCCAGACAGGAATGTACAATTGTTGTAGTTCATCCATGCGGTCTCTAAATGTCTGCCATTGCCCATCCACAGTCAACCCCTTAAGTATCATTCGCCAATCCATCTCAGCCAATTCACGCCTCATACCTTCAAAGTTAGCCTTCTTTAAGTTCTGGACCATGGTCTCTGAATTAACTGTTTCATTCTCCATCCTAATGCAGAATTCCACCATATTATGGTCACTCTTCCCCAAGGGGCCTCGCACAACGAGATTGCTAATTAATCCTTTCTCATTACATAACACCCAGTCTAAGATGGCCTCCCCCCTAGTTGGTTCCTCGACATATTGTACAATTGTCATGAGTCTTTGGAATTCACTACCCCAGAGAGCTGTGGAGGTTGGGTCATTGAATATATTTAAGGTGGAGATAGACAGATTTTTGAGAGATAAGGGAGTCAAGGGTTATGGGGAGAGGGCAGGGAATTGGAGTTGAGGCCAAGATCAGATCAGCCATGATATTATTAAATGGCAGAGCAGGCTCGAGGAGCTAAATGCCCTACTCCTGCTCCTATTTCTTATGTTCTCTTGGATGCAAGTTCTTTCTCTGCAGGCTGCTTCCGACTGTTATTGAACATGCCCCAAAACCTCCTGAAATGCCTTTTATAATTAGAAATGAGGTTAATGTAAAATGGTAAATTTACACTTAAAACTATGTAACATACAAAACGTTTCCAATCATAGCCACAATAATTAAACAATTATAATAAGTTAATGATTGGAAAAATTAACTATCTTTCCAATATAGAGTAACTTCTATGATATTAAAGCAACTACTGTGACTTATGTCAACAATATTTATTCATTTCTACACTTGTTTATAAGTTCCCACTCACCGCAAGCTATTCTCCAGCACAGAGGTTGGAAGCTAGTCTGCTGACTATGCTGTTATGTATATATACACTAGGTGGTGTATAACTTGGGTGACCTACTTCCTAATTATTTACTTTCCTTCCAGTCATTGGCAGAAGTGCTTCATCTTGCCTAGGCGCACGAGCAAAACAATGTAGTTCACACGTAAAAAGACACAAAAATCATAATTGCCCAGCTCAGGTTCACAAGGGATTAAATTTGTCAAATGCTTATGAGCACTGAATGTATCGTATCATGCAAGATTGCATCAACAATATCATAGAAACATACAAACATAGAAAATAGGTGCAGGAGTAGGCCATTCGGCCCTTCAAACCTGCACCACCATTCAATAAGATCATGGCAAATCATTCACCTCAGTACCCCTTATCTGCTTTCTCTCCATTCCCCTTGATCCCTTTAGCCGTAATGGCCATATCTAACTCCCTCTTGAATATATCTAACGAACTGGCATCAACAACTCTCTGCGGTAGAGAATTCCACAGGTTAACAACTCTCTGAGTGAAGAAGTTTCTTCTCATCTCAGTCCTAAATGGCTTACGGCTTATCCTTAGGCTGTGACCCCTGGTTCTGGACTTCCCCAACATCGGGAACATTCTTCCTGCATCCAACCTGTCCAGTCAGAATTTTATATGTTTCTATGAGATCCCCTCTCATTCTTCTAAACTCCAATGAATACAGGCCCAGTCGATCCAGTCTCTCCTCATATGACAGTCCTGCCATCCCGGGAATCAGTCTGGTGAACCTTCGCTGCACTCCCTCAATAATAAAAACGTGCTTCCTCAGATTAGGAGACCAAAACTGAACACAATATTCCAGGTGAGGCCTCACCAAGGCCCTGTACAACTGCATTAAGACCTCCCTGCTCCTATACTCAAATCCCCTAGCTATGAAGGCCAACATGCCATTTGCCTTCTTCACCGCCTGCTGTACCTGCAAGCCAACTTTCACGACTGATGTACCATGACACCCAGGTCTCGTTGCACCTCCCCTTTTCATAATCTGCCGCCATTCAGATAATATTCTGCCTTCGTGTTTTTGCCACCAAAGTGGATAACCTCACATTTATCCATATTATACTGCATCTGCCATGCACTTGCCCACTCACCTAACCTGTCGAAGTCACCCAGCAGCCTGTTAGCATCCTCCTCACAGCTCACACTGCCACCCAGCTTAGTGTCATCTGCAAACTTGGAGATATTACACTCAATTCCTTCATCTAAATCATTGATGTATATTGTAAATAGCTGGGGTCCCAGCACTGAGCCCTGCAGCACCCCACTAGTCACTGCCTGCCATTTTGAAAAGGACCCGTTTATCCCTACTCTCTGCTTCCTGTCTGCCAACCAGTTCTCTTTCCACGTCAATACATTACCCCCAATACCATATGCTTTAATTTTGCACACTAATCTCTTGTGTGGGACTTTGTCAAAGGCCTTTTGAAAGTCCAAGTACACCACATCCACTGGTTCTCCCTTGTCCACTCTGCTAGTTACGTTCTCAAAAGATTCTAGAAGATTTGTCAAGCATGATTTCCCTTTCATAAATCCATGCTGACTTGGATCGATCCTGTCACTGCTTTCCAAATGCGCTGCTATTTCATCCTTAATAATTGATTCCAACATTTTCCCCAATACTGATGTCAGGCTAACTGGTCTATGATTCCTCATTTTCATTCTCCATCCTATTTTAAAAAGTGGTGTTACATTAGCTACCCTCCAGTCCATAGGAACTGATCCAGAGTCGATAGACTGTTGGAAAATGATCACTAATGCATCCACTATTTCTAGGGCCACTTCCTTAAGTACTCTGGGATGCAGACTATCAGGCACCGGGGATTTATCGGCCTTCAATCCCATCAATTTCCCTAACACAATTTCCTGACTAATAAAGATTCCTTTCAGTTCCTCCTTCTCGCTAGACCCTCGGTCCCCTAGTATTTCCGGAAGGTTATTTGTGTCTTCCTTCACGAAGACAGAACCAAAGTATTTGTTCAATTGATCTGCCATTCCTTTGTTCCCCATTATAAATTCACCTGATTCTGTGTTCACTAATCTTTTTCTCTTCACATTTCTATAGAAGCTTTTGCAGTCAGTTTTTATGTTCCCAGCAAGCTTCCTCTCATACTCTATTATCCCCCTCCTAATTAAACCCTTTGTCCTCCTCTGCTGAAATCTAAATTTCTCCCAGTCCTCAGGTTTGCTGCTTTTTCTGGCCAAATTATATGCCTCTTCCTTGGATTTAACACTATCCTTAATTTCCCTTGTTATCCACGGTTGAGCCACCTTCCCTGTTTTATTGTTACTCCAGACAGGGATGTACAATTGTTGAAGTTCATTCATGTAATCTGTAAATGTCTGCCATTGCCTATCCACCATCAACCCTTTAAATATCATTCGCCAGTCTATTCTAGTCAATTCATATCTCATACCTTCGAAGTTATCTTTCCTTAAGTTCAGGACCCTAGTTTTTGAATTAACTGTGTCACTCTCCATCTTCATAAAGAATTCTACCATATTATGGTCATTCTTCCCCAAGAGGCCTCGCACAACAAGATTGCTAATTAGTCCTTTCTCATTACACATCACCCAGTCTAGGATGGCCAGCCCTCTAGTTGATTCCTCGACATATTTGGTCTAGAAAACCATTTTGCCAAAGTTATCAGATAATAACAGTAGTGAGATGATTGCACTTTTTATGTGGATGGTGAAACACATTCTGAGAAGAAGTGACCAAGATCAAGTACAAGGGCAAGTTTTAATTAGATTTATTCATAGGTGGTCCAGTGAGATTCGGACAGGGAGCCATTTTCAGGTAGGGTCCAAAATGTGTGTGATGTGGCTGAGGCATCTGCTACGTCCACCCGAATCTGCTGATTTGAGGCAGGCACCATTTTGATGAGAGTGCTTTATTTCCGAAGGGGGCCAGGATGTCTGCATTATTCGTGCTCACCCATGGTGGAGGCAGGAAATTTGATGGGGCTCCCACAGTTTAAAGGTGGCCTGCACCTCTTAAAGGGGAGTCGGAAAACAAGCAGATGTCCATTGAAAATTGTCCCTGGAGTTTCCACTCTGATTCCCACACGTCCTTTTCCCAAGTAGGACCTGGAAAGAGGCAACAAAATCCTTCAACAGAGGAAGGCAAGGAATCAGATTGTGAATCGAGCTGGGCCTCTCACACAGCTCCCTGTGGCTGGTCAGTATTGACAGAAGGTCTGGAAACATAATTGTTTGCTATGAGATCTCAAAGAAGGAAATACGCCAAGTTTGTCTCCAGCTATTAAGACCGATCTACCCAGCATCTTTCAGATGATGGATGTTGGCAGAAGATGTACAATGTGCTTTCAACCATCATGTCAAAATCGAACATTGAGAGCCAGTGAAAGCGTAAGGAGGAAACATTTGCTGTACAGAGCTTATAGTTCCGAGAAAACCCAAGTCAGATTTTCCAATCAATGTTGTCTGATTACCAGGTGTAAATTGGGTGAATTTAATTGGAAAATTGAGCAAAGTTCCATTATGCCGGATCGCAACTCATTTTTGCAACTGCCCCATTTTCCAGCATGGTTTTGAGCAAATGCAAGAAATGCTGGCCTATTTTTGGGGTGGTTGCCAACACGCAAATTAGACAAAATAACATCATGTTATCATATTGCCATCATTTTTGCCTCAATTGCACTGGTTCTCCTTTTCTCCCACGGTACTTCTCCAATCTCCTGCTGTACGCCCAAACTCCAGGAGATACTGCTGCCTAAGAACTAGAAAAAAGTTTGAAATTCCAACTGCTGAGCCATCATTCTTCAGATCACCCATCTGACTCAAGGGTTATACTGAACTATCTTCAAAGGGAATGACAAAACAGTGGTCGTCATTGATTGTTCAATCTTTCCATTATCACTGTGAAAAGTGAAAACCGTTTTGCATCAACAATAAAGTGGCAGCATAACAGCAGCCACAGTGAATTGCCACTGGAACTGCCCCCCTCCCGCACACCATCTCATGTTCAATTACTCAGTTTATGTTGTGAAACCATCCTGTTCCAAACAATGAAAATGTGCTTCAGTCATTCAGGTCATCAGTAATAAAGAAATAAGAAAGACTTGCATTTATAGAGCACTTTTCACAACCTCAGGATGTCCCAGAGCGCTGTACAGCCAATTAAGTACATTCTGAAGTGTCGTCACTCTTGTATGAATATCGTACCTACAATAATTGAGGCAACAGCACCTCCTGTGGTAGCATGAGGTTCCAAGTGTAGGTGTGAGCATATAGCCTGTAACTACACTCGTAAGTTCAACAGAAGCTTACAATAATCAGACATAAAACAGGTATATCCAATTATTACATAACACTGTAACTTCCACAGCAATTAATGTCTGTAATTATTGAATCCTCATATAAACAGAATATCTGATGATTCTTTCTTCAACACAGATTTATTCCATGAGTGAGAAAGACAACATAACCTGCAAATGATGCAGTATGTACATACTGGACTTCAGATCATTTTTTGAAAATCTAATGTAATGGCCACATTATGTATTTCACCTTCCCGGGATTTTGTTATCCACTTACCCAGCATTTCTCAGTCTCTCAACATGTTTATCCCCTCTCCCTCTCCTCTTCATCCAACATGGAGTTCCCAGAGCTGGGCAATGCCCTGCAAAAGTACACAGTTAGAATATAACGTTCCACAAAATTGCAATGGACTAGATAATTAGCACATAACCCGGGCTGACACTTCAGTGCAGTACTGAGGGAACGCTTCACTATCAGAGTTGTCGTCTTAAGAACATAAGAAACAGGAGCAGGAGTAGGTCATATGGCCCCAAAAGCCTGCTCCGCCATTCAATAAGATCATGGCTGATCTTCTATATCAACTCCACTTTCCTTCCCTATCCCTTGATACCGTTCGTGTTCAATAATCAATCGATCTCTGTTTTGAATAGACTCAATGACTCAGCATCCACAGCCCTCTGGGTTAGAGAAGTCGAAGACCACCAACCCTCCGATTGAAGACATTCCTCCTCCTCTCAGTCTTAAATGGCCCACCTCTTATCCTAAGACTATGACCCCCAGTTCTAGACTCTCCAGACAGGGGAAAACAGCATCTCAGTATCTAGCGTCTTTCAATGAGATGTAAAACCGAGGCCCCGTATTTCGAAGGATCTCAGGTGAGTTCTCCCCGGTGCCCTCACACAGCCCTGAATCAAGGCCCAAAAACAAATGTTTACCTTCACTGCTGCAGCTTTTTCATCAGGGGGGCAAGCACCAGCAGAAGCTGAGGGTTCTCCATAGACAAAGACAATCAGAAGGAAAGTTACCCTGGCTGCACATCCTAACAGGGATCTGATCACCTGATTTACATTGTGAAATCATGCATGGTTGAGACTTAGCAACAGTTTAAAATCCAATCCACCCAGCCACCCCCGCTCAACCCCCCACACCGCCCGTCCCCCCACCTGATCCCAGACCACCAGCGTGTAATTGTGGGCCAACGAGAAGAGATGTTCCAATTCCCATTGTCCCTTTAAGACCAGCTCATTGGACAGTATGGCTCACATCAGGGAGTGAATAGTGGGGGTTGGCAACTTGCCAAGGCACTGAGCAATCGTGCTCTAATCTGCTGTGTAGCCATGCTGATCAGAAAAAAACTAAGCAACACTGAAAATTAGGGAGTGCATGAACAGAGAGACCGAGGGTATATGTGCACAAATCATTGAAGGTGGCAGGGCAGGTTGAGAAAGCGGTTAGAAAAGCATATGGGATACTGGGCTTCATAAATAGAGGCATAAAGCAAGGAAGTTATGATGAACCTTTATAAAACACTGGTTTGGCCTCAACTGGAGTATTGTGTTCAATTTTAGGCACCGCACTTTAGGAAGGATGTGAAGGCCTTAGAGAGGCTGTAGACAAGATTTACAAGAATGATTACGGGGTTGAAGGACATGGATAGACTAGAGAAGCTGGGGTTGTTCTCCTTGGAGCAGAGAAGGTTGAGAGGAGATTTGACAGAGGTGTTCAAAATCATGAGGGGATCGACAGAGAGTAAATAGAGAGAAACTGTTACCATTGGCAGAAGGGTCGAGAACCAGAGGACACAGAGTTCGGGTGATTGGCAGAAGAACCAAAGGCGACATGAGGAAAAACTTTTTTACGCAGCAAGTGTTTAGGATCTGGAATGCACGGCCTGAAAAGGTGGTGGAGGCAGATTCAATCATGGCTTTCAAAAGTGAATTGGATAAGTACCCAAAGGAAAAAAAATTGCCAGGTTACAGGGAAAAGGCGGGGGAGTGGGACTGGCTGAGGTGCTCTTGCAGAGAGCCGGCACGGGCTCGACGGGCCGAATGGCCTCCTTCTGTGCTGTAACCATTTTATGAATCTATGATTAACATGGCCCCACAAAATGAACATCACAAAATCTCTTTGCAGATGTTGCAGGAATTGATTCTGCTCCAAGAATCCCTGGAAGGGGTATTGGAACCTCTTTAAGCAATGCAGAGATATATTACATCCATACATTATATTAAAAAAAACTTAAAGAAGGAAAAATGAAAGCATCATCATAAAGAGAGATGAACAAATTCCTCTGGAGTATTCATTTCATCGGCACTGACATCAGCAAGAAAATGCATTATTATTAAAAGTATTATTTCCCCATAATATTTGAATGCAGCTGCTGCATATTTTGAGGGAAGAGATGAAAACTATTTTAGCGTAGAGAAAATGAATTTAAAAATAGAAGTCTCCAGTGCGTAAATTAGCAGAGAGGGAATAGAGACAGTGCAAGGGTGCGTACAGTGATTAAGAATGGTAACTTGAAAAATTGCTGCAATCTTTTCAAAAAGATTCAAGGGAAACATTCACATCAAGATATTATAATTTATTTAAAAAAGGAACACAGCCAGGCAGTACAGTGTAAGATGATGGCTATGGCTATGCTCCTGAGGACTCTGACCCTCCTCCCACTGATTAGAAATAGTATCTGGCTCATGTTGCTGTATCCATTTTAAATATGTTTTTCACAACGTCGGATGAAAACTTTTTTTTGCTGTAATTGGTGAGCAGGCTTAAAGGTTTGCATGTTAAATACTGTTGTATTATTGTATGGCAGCTTTAATTTCAGTGGTATTGAGAGAAAGGACACGGAAATGCGCTGAAGAGTAATTATTTATTCAGTGCAGATGTAAAGTAATACCAGCTCTTTTCTGTAATAAGCTATTGTGCAAAACAGGGTGAGACCCATAGCCCTGAGCAACATCTTTCAATTCAGATACGGCTTTGTCTGCAAGAATCTGGCTTATATCCGAATACCATTGCTGCATTTTATTACAGAATATTAATAAGACATTGTTTGGCGGTACAGAGAGTTGGTCAAAAGTTTGTGAAAAATAACTGTTTCCTTATACATTAAAATAATAGCACTGTATAAATCAAAAGAGGATTAGCATCCTTCTTTTCATTGATGTGCTACACAAAGCTTTGCCACCCGTAATATTTCAGGTTTTAAAGATTAAAAAATAGACTGTATCAAAGGAGGTTTTTGGCTCACTAGCCAGAGATTGCATTGCACCATTGAAGAATGTTGGAATACGATTAGTTCAAAATATTGCTAACACCCACAACAACCAATCCATTCATGGAAAACAAGCACCCAGGTCACATTAACCTTTAGAGAACAATAGAGGCATTTCTTCGCCGACTTTTAGAGGAGAAAAAAATGTATTGAAGAGTGGCCAAGGACATTTGCACCATGCAGCAGGGCCCTGAAACATGGGGCTGTGACCTTTGAGTACTCCCTTAAATGATATTGAAACTTGCCTGAGTGATATTTGGTTAGCCTGAATGTTTGCCACCCTTTTCCTAAAGTTGCTGACTGCAGCTGAGATGTGGATTCACAAGAACCAGCAGCGCCCTGGTGTCCCACCCACGTAGACATTCTTTAAGGAGTGAAAATTGCCGGGCTATTTGACCACATAGAGCATCACAGATGAGCCCAGTGCTGATCTCACTCACACACGTGCGCGCGCGCGCAAGCACATGCACACGCGCACGCACACGCACACACACCATTAAACAGAAGGGATCACTGGATAACAATCAGGAACCGTAATCCGAGCTTATTTTCCCCATATCTAGCCCGGGGATTCTGAGACCAACTCTAGGGAGGGGCGAAATTGCCCCTTTTTGAGCGGCCCGTTAGCACCTCTGGGGGGCGCTAACAAGGCGCAAGACATTTTTCGCCAGGACGGGGGAGGGGAGGCAGGGGGTGGGGGTGGGGGTGGGGGGGGAGCACTACCGGCTCCCGGGAAATCACCTGGGAGTTTGTGAAGGTGCAGTCACGGCAGCACCGCGCCCCGTGGGGATGCAGCCCTGGCCACCGTGCGAACGGCGATGACGTTATCGCCATGAGTGGTGACCCACTTGGAATCGCGAGTCGACCCCTTTCTGTCCCATGGGGGAAATTGCCCCGTGGTCCGTGAGGCTGGTGAGAGTGGGTGTCAGTGCCAGCTTCACGGGTCGCGAAGCTGGCCTACAACCACTCACAGGGCGCAAGTTAAAGGAGAGGTCACCAGCGCCCGCGCCGCCATCTTAGTTTTTTTTTGACGACTCTTGGGTTGGCGAACCTACCTGTTTTTTTTCCGTGGTCCGGGCCGCAGGTACCACGCTGCCCGGGCCGTCCAGCGGGGGCTATCAGAGGCCTTACAGAATGCGCAGTAGCGTTCCCTTTTAAGCGAAGGGGCGGGGCATTGAAATGCATCAGCGCTAGGCGGAGTATCCGCTGTTAGCGCCGCTGGAACCGCCCCTAAAGGAAATGAAGTATGCGAGATTGCGGCCCACTTCCGTTGAGGGGCGGTAAGCCCAATTCAGCGTGCGCAGAAAGTCCCACCCTGAGCGGGTTACCGCCCCCAATCAGGCCGCTGAGCAATTTCGCCCCTTAGATCTCCAAACTGCTGCCTGGCATTGATCAGTTAACTCAGCATAGGCGAGGGACTGAATTCTGTTCTGTACGTCAAAGTCCCACAACATGCAATGCATTTATCCCCTAAATCATTCGGGGAGCTTTAGTCAGATCCCAGCGGGGCTGCTGGATGGAGTACTGTGGAGCATCAGAATGTTGCATCGCCATGGGGGGAAGGAAGGGCGGGCAATTAAACAGTCCCCACCCTGCTCCACAGAAGTGCGCCTTGTTAGTTGAACCAAGATTGGTGATGGCAATGGGGGAATGTGGGTCTGGATCATCTGATGAATGAAACAATAAAATAGCAAGCAACAGTCTGGGGACCTCATATCAAAAGAACATTTAAAATAAGATAAGCAATATATATTCAAATATCACAGACATGATTTTATCTGAGCTCACAACGCTGTGAAGAATCCTATTCAGTGGCTGTTTTATTAATATGGTCAAAGAAGCAAGCTAACCAAAACAACAACAACTTGCATTGATGTAGCACCTTTAACGTAGTAAAATGCCCCACGGCGATCACAGCAGTGTTTTCAAACAAAATTTGACACCGAGTTCCATAAGGGGATGTTAGGGCAGAAAAGAGGTAGGGTCTTAAAGGAGGAAAGAGAGGTGGAGAGCTTCAGGGAGGGAATTCCAGAGCTTAGGACCCGGGCAGTTGAAGGCACAGCCGCCAATGGTGGAGCGATTAAAATCAGGGATGCTCAAGAGGCCAGAAGTAGAGGGGCACAGACATCTTGAAGGGTTGTGAGGCTGGAGGAGGTGACAGAGATAGGGAGGGGGGAGGCCATGGAGGGATTTGAAAACAAGGAACAGAATTTTAAAATCGAGGCGTTGCTTAACCGGGAGCCAATTCAGATCAGCGAGCACCGGGGGGGCGGGGGGGGGGGGGGGGCGGGGGGTGATGGGTGAACAGGGCTTGGTGTGAGTTAGGACATCAGCAGCAGAGCTTTGAATCATCTCAAGTTTACGGAGGGTGGCAAGTGGGAAGCCAGCCAGGAGTGCGTTGGAATAGTCAAGTCTGGAGGTAACAAAGGCATGGATGAGGGTTTCAGCAGCAGATGAGCTGAGGCAGGAGTGGAGTCGGGCAATGTTACGGAGGTGGAAATAGATGGTCTAATATGGAGGGGTAACCACAGCCTCACTGAATTTACTTATTTAATTAATAGCAGCTTGAGCCATTGAAAAACTGTATGTATATGGCCACATACAATTGTGTTGTCTTCTACATATTTTTCTATCACATGATGATTCTCGAATATAATTTTAAATATTGGAGAATAAAATTAGAATATTGTCTTCAAAGAAGAATATGAATTATGTGCTCAAGGTTGGTATTGAGTGATTTGTCTGTGTGTCGATGGAGAGATGAATAAAAGTACCTCAAATCCTGCCAGGAGCTAATCCTCCACTGTAGTGTTTTTTAAAATTATTTTTGGTTGTGGTCTGACAGTGCTTGTGATATTGGGAGATAAGTTCATTAACTAACGATCATGATAATGGCTACACATAACATGAGGTGGCACCCAAGACAGCCAATTACAAAACAAGCATTATTTGGCATTGTCGAGGGAAGTCCAGTTGCTGAGAATTCTTTATCAAAACGGGGATAGAACAGCCTTGGTTCCCGGCTTCCGTTTAAAGGCTTTGTGATATTTGAATCTCCCGACCACAGCTCTTGATCAAATTATGGGCACTTTACCCGGAGAGGCGGCGTTTCATCATTTAGCCAGCATGCTTCCACAGGCTGAGCACAAGGAGTCTTAGCTCCAAGACTGTGGTAAACCCTGATATCTACCATGTCTACCTTCATTACTTAAGGAGGTCATTTACTGCCTCCATTGTTAATATTCAGCGGATTTCTTTCATCACATTCCACAGAAGCACATTGACTTGTGGGAGTTCTGCAGGGTAGAAAAACTAATCATAAAGCTTTTCCTACAAAACCTGTAAATCCACAGTCTTGTTAGAAACATAGAAACATAGTAAATAGGTGCAGGAGTAGGCCATTCAGCCCTTCGAGCCTGCACCACCATTCAATAAGATCATGGCTGATCATTCCCTCAGTACCCCTTTCCTGCTTTCTCTCCATACCCGTTGATTCCTTTAGCCATAAGGGCCATATCTAACTCCCTCTTGAATATATCCAATGAACTGGCATCAACAACTCTCTGCGGCACAGAATTCCATAGGTTAACAACTCTCTGAGTGAAGAAGTTTTTCCTCAACTCAGTCCTAAATGGCCTATCTCTTATCCTAAGACTGTGTTCCCTGGTTCTGGACTTCCCCAACATCGGAAACATTCTTCCCGCATCTAACCTGTCCAGTCCCATCAGAATCTTATACGTTTCTATGATATACCCTCTCATCCTTCTAAACTCCAGTGTATAAAGGCCCAGTTGATCCAGTCTCTCCTCATATGTCAGTCCAGCCATCCCTGGAATCAGTCTGATGAACCTTCGCTGCACTCTCTCAATAGCAAGAACATCCATTGGGAAAACAAAACTGAACACAATATTCCAGGTGAGGCCTCACCAAGGCCCTGTACAATTGCAGTAAGACCTCCCTGCTCCTATACTCAAATCCTCTAGCTATGAATCCTTTAACTTCTTCACCCAGAGAGTGGTGAACCTGTGGAATTCTCTACCACAGAAAGTAGTTGAGGCCAATTCACTAAATATATTCAAAAGGGAGTTAGATGAAGTCCTTACTACTCGGGGGATCAAGGGGAATGGCATGAAAGCAGGAAGGGGGTACTGAAGTTTCATGTTCAGCCATGAACTCATTGAATGGCGGTACAGGCTAGAAGGGCTGAATGGCCTGCTCCTGCACCTATTTTCTATGTTTTCTATGAAGGCCAACATGCCATTTGCCTTCTTCACTGCCTGCTGTACCTGCATGCCAACCTTCAATGACTGATGTACCATGACACCCAGGTCTCGTTGCACCTCTCCTTTTCCTAATCTGTCGCCATTCAGATAATATTCTGCCTTTGTGTTTTTGCCCCCAAAGTGGATAACCTCACATTTATCCACATTATACTGCATCTGCCATGCATTTGTCCACTCACCAAACCTGTCCAAATCACCCTGCAGCCTCTTAGCATCCTCCTCGCAGCTCACACCACCACCCAGTTTAGTGTCATCTGCAAACTTGGAGATATTACACTCAATTCCTTCATCCAAATCATTAATGTATATTGTAAAGAGCTGGGGTCCCAGCACTGAGCCCTGCGGCACTCCACTAGTCACTGTCTCCTATTCCAAAAAGGACCCATTTATCCCGACTCTCTGCTTCCTGTCTGCCAACCAATTCTCTATCCATGCCAGTACATTACCCCCAATACCATGTGCTTTGATTTTGCACACCAATCTCTTATGTGGGACCTTGTCAAAGGCCTTTTGAAAGTCCAAATACACCACATCCACTGGTTCTCCCTTGTCCACTCTACTAGTTACATCCTCAAAAAATTCCAGAAGATTTGTCAAGCATGATTTCCCTTTCATAAATCCACGCTGACTTGCATCGATCCTGTCACTGCTTTCCAAATGCGCTGCTATTTCATCCTTAATAATTGATTCCAACATTTTCCCCACTATTGATGTCAGGCTAACCTAGTCTATAATTACCCGTTTTCTCTCTCCCTCCTTTTTTAAAAAGTGGTGTTCCATTAGCTACCCTCCAGTCCATAGGAACTGATCCAGAGTCGTTAGACTGTTGGAAAACGATCACCAATGCATCCACTATTTCCAGGGCCACTTCCTTAAGTACTCTAGGATGCAGACAATCAGGCCCCGGGGATTTATCAGCCTTCAATCCCATCAATTTCCCTAACACAATTTCCCGCCTAATAAGAATATCCTTCAGTTCCTCCTTCTCACTTGACCCACTGTCCCCTAGTACATCCGGAAGGTTATTTGTGTCTTCCTTCGTGAAGACAGAACCAAAGTATTTGTTCAATTGGTCCGCCATTTCTTTGTTCCCCATTATAAATTCACCTGAGTCCGACTGCAAGGGACCTATGTTTGTCTTCACTAATCGTTTTCTCTTCACATATCTATAGAAGCTTTTGCAGTCAGTTTTCATGTTCTCGGCAAGCTTCCTCCCGTACCCTATTTCTCCCCCTCCTAATTAAACCTTTGTCCTCTTCTGCTGAATTCTAAATTTCTCCCAGTCCTCAGGTTTGTTGCTTTTTCTGGCCAATTTATATGCCTCTTCCTTGGATTTAACACTATCCTTAATTTCCCTTGTTATCCACGGTTGAGCCACCTTCCCTGTTTTATTTTTGCTCCAGGCAGGGATGTACAATTGTTGAAGTTTATCCATGTGATCTATAAATGTTTGCCATGGCCTATCCACCGTCAACCCTTTAAGTATCATTTTCCAGTCTATTCTAGCCGATTCACGCCTCATGCCGTCGAAGTTAGCTTTCCCTAAGTCCAGGACCCTAGTTTCTGAATTAACTATGTCACTCTCCATCTTAACAAAGAATTCTACCATATTATGATCACTCTTCCCCAAGGGGCCTCGCACAACAAGATTGCTAATTAGTCCTTTCTCATTACACATCACCCAGTCTAGGATGGCCAGCTCTCTAGTCGGTTCCTCGATATATTGGTCAAGAAAACCATCCCTAATACACTCCAGGAAATCCTCCTCCACTGCATTGCTACCAGTTTGGTTCGCCCAATCTATAGGTAAATTAAAGTCGCCCATGATACCTGCTGTACCTTTATTGCACGCATCCCTTACTTCTTGTTTGATGCTGTCCCCAACCTCACTACTACTGTTTGGTGGCATGTACACAACTCCCACCAGCGTTTTCTGCCCTTTGGTATTCCGCAGCTCCACCCAGACCGATTCCACATCATCCAAGCCAATGTCCTTCCTTACTATTGCATTAATTTCCTCTTTAACCAGCAACGCCACCCCGCCTCCTTTTCCTTTCTGTCTATCCTTCCCAAATGTTGAATACCCCTGGATGTTGAGTTCCCAGCCTTAGTCATCCTGGAACCATGTCTCTGTGAAGCCAATTACATCATATCCATTAACTGCTATCTGCGCAGTTAATTCATCCACCTTATTCCGAATACTCCTCGCATTGAGGAACAGAGCCTTCAGGCTTGTCTTTTTAACACACTTTGCCCCTTTAGAATTTTGCTGAAATGTGGTCCTTTTTGTTTTTTGCCTTGGGTTTCTCTGCCCTCCATCTTTACTATTCTCATTTCTATCTTTTGTCTCTGTCTCCCTTTTATTTCCCTCTGCCTCCCTGCATAAGTTCCCATCCCCCTGCCATATTAGTTTAACTCCTCCCCAACAGCACTAGCAAAACACTCCCCCTAGGACATTGGTTCCGGTCCTGTCCAGATACAGACTGTCCGGTTTGTACTGGTCCCACCTCCCCCAGAACCAGTTCCAATGCCCCAGGAATTTGAATCCCTCCCTTCTGCACCACTCCTCAAGCCACGTATTCATCTGAGCTATCCTGCGATTCCTACTCTGACTAGCATGTGGCACTGGTAGCAATCCTGAGATTACTACTTTTGAGGTCCTACTTTTTAATTTAGCTCCTAGCTCCCTAAATTCGCCTCGTAGAACCTCATCCCGTTTTGTACCTATATCGTTGGTACCTATATGCACCACGACAACTGGCTGTTCACCCTCCCTTTTCAGAATGTCCTGCACCCGCTCCAAGACATCCTTGACCCTTGCACCAGGGAGGCAACATACCATCCTGGAGTCTCGGTTGCGGCCGCAGAACGCCTATCTATTCCCCTTACAATTGAACCCTATCACTGTCGCTCTCTCACTATTTTTCCTGCCCTCCTGTGCAGCAGAGCCACCCATGGTGCCATGAACTTGATGAGTCATCCCCCTCAACATTACCCAAAGCGGTGTATCTGTTTTGCAGGGGATGACCGCAGGGGACTACCTTCCTTGCACTGCTCTTCCTGTTGGTCACCTGTTCCCTATCAGGCTGTGTATCCTTCACCTGTGTCATGTATTCAACCAGCATTGTAACCCATGTATAATCTGACCTAATTTGTACACTGTGGGAACAATGACCACTAGGTGGGAGACACTCCTAACCTGGACCTTCAGGTATAAAAGGGGAAGTTCCACCCACCTTCATCACTTGAGTGCTAAGGAATAAAGGACAGGTCACAGACTGGCCTTCTCTCAAGCATGGGCCTCGTGTGCATTTATACTGTATAGTAAGGAATTATCAATGGTGACGAGAAACTGGGAGTTAAACCACGCGAGCATGGCCACTAGCAGAACAGACGAGAGGTACTGTGTTAAGGAATGTTTGGGACAGAGATTCAACATTGTTAAAGCAGCACACAGTTCTCCAGGCAGACAAGGGCAATCGGGCATGCTCCAACATGTAGTCAAAACTAGAGGGGGAGTTCGACAGAGAAAATGGCAAGCTGAACGGCGATTCACGCCATTGCATGGGACAATGCGGCCAGTAATGGGGCCATCAACACCTGTTAATGGCGCATTTAAGGACAGTCACAGGGGCAGTCAGGGACGATCGACTGGCAAGGGACCTTTTGTTTCAAACAACAGCTCATGTTGGAGGCGTGGAGGCACACACTCAGCCGGAGTTTGCAGAGATGAGCAAAATACCTGCAGAAATTGCAGAAGTGAACGCTGGGGGAAATCGCTGGTAACTGAAGTTCAGCGAGTTCATGTGGAGCACGTATACAGTCCATACACCAGGACGCCACCGATAATGATGAAAGTGCTCCTCAATGGCATCCCAGCATCAATGGAGCTAGACATGGGGGCCAGCCAGTCCCTGATGGGTATCAAACAGTTCGAAAAGTTGTGGGCGTCCAAGGCCAGGAGGCCAAAATTATCAGCGATTGACGCACGGCTACGAACTTGCACAAAGCAGATCATTCCAGTGCTAGGCAGCGCCACGGTAGTCGTGGCCCACAAAGATTCGGAGAACAGGTTGCCACTCTGGATTGTCCCAGGGGACGGTCCCGCATTACTGGGGAGGAGTTGGCTTGCTGTCATGAACTGGAAACAGTGCGATGTCAATGCAATTTCCTCTGTGGAGCGAGTATCATGCTCACAGATCCTGGACAAATTTGACTCATTATTTCAACCCGGCATCGGCACTTTCATGGGGGCCAAGGTGGTGATTCACATAAACCCGGACGCCAGGCCAGTACACCACAAGGCCAGAGCGGTGCCGTACGTGATGTGGGAAAAGATAGAAGGCGAATCGGACCGCCTGCTGAGGGAAGGCATCACCTCGCCAGTCGAATTCAGTGACTGGGCGAGCCCAATCGTGCCCGTGCTCAAGGCGGATGGGTCGGTCAGGATATGTGGTGATTACAAGGCCACCATCAATCGGGTGTCACTCCAAGACCAGTACCCGCTACCGAGAGTGGAGGACCTCTTTGCGACGCTATCGGGTGGCAAACTTTTTTCAAAATTGGACCTGACCTCAGCTGACATGACCCAGGAGCTGGCGAGTGAGTCGAAGAAGCTGACCACCATCACGACACACAAGGGGTTGTTTGAGTGCAACAGATGTCCATTCGGGATTCGCTCGGCCGCCGTGATCTTCCAACGAAATATGGAAAGCCTCCTCAAGTCGATTCCAGGGACGGTGGTTTTTCAGGACGACATCCTCATCACGGGTTACGATACTGAAGAACACCTCCACAACCTGGAGGAGGTGCTACACAGACTGGACCGGGTAGGTCTGCAACTGAAAAAGGCGAAGTGCGTCTTCCTAGCTCCAGAGGTAGAATTCCTGGGGATGAGGGTAGCAGCAGACGGGATCAGCCCGACTGCGTCCAAGATGGAAGCGATCCAGTGAGCACCCAGACCCCGTAACACGACGGAGCTACGTTCGTTCCTGGGGCTCCTGAACTATTTTGGTAAGTTTCTTCCCAAATGTGAGAACGCTGCTACAGCCGCTACACGTGCTCCTATGCAAAGGTCGCGAATGGGTCTGGGGGGACAGCCAGGAAAGGGATTTTAATAGAGCATGCAATTTGTTATGTTCCAACACTCTGTTAACACTATACGACCCATGTAAGAAACTTGTGTTAACGTGCGATGCATCGTCCTATGGTGTCGGGTGTATGTTGCAGCATGTCAATGTCAAGGGTCAGTTACAGCCGGTAGCTTGTGCCTCCAGGAGTCTGTCCCAGGCAATAAGGGGTTACGGGATGGTAGAAAAGGAGGCGCTCGCATGTGTATATGCGGTAAAGAAAATGCACCAGTACCTGTTTGGCAGGAAATTTGAGCTGGAGACAGATCACAAACCCCGAACGTCCCTTTTGGCCGACAACAAGGCCATAAATGCAAACGCATCGGCCCGCATACAGAGGTGGGCACTCACGTTAGCCACCTATGACTATACAATTCGGCACAGACCGGGCACCGAAAACTGCGCCGATGCACTCAGCAGGCTCCCACTAGCCACCACTGAGGGGGCTACCGAGCATGCTGCTGAGACGGTCATGGCTGTTGAAACTTTCGGAAGCGAAGGCACACCCGTGACAGCCCGTCAGATTAAAGTCTGGACAAATAGAGACCCGCTATTGCCTCTAGTCAAGAAATGTGTTCTGAATGGGGACTGGGCAGCCACGTACAGGGCATGCCCTGAGGAATTTAAACCATTTCACAGGCGCAGGGATGAACTCTCGATTCAGGCCGATTACCTACTGTGGGGAAACCGCGTAGTCATGCCCCAGATGGGCAGAGAGGTGTTCATCAGAGAACTCCACAATGAGCACCCGGGCATTGTCATGATGAAGGCAATTGCCAGGTCACACGTTTGGTGGCCAGTGATAGACGCAGATCTGGAACTTTGTGTTCGCAGGTGCAACATGTGTGCCCAGCTGGGCCATGCGCCCAGGGAAGCCCCCCTTAGCCCCTGGCCATGGCCCGCCAAGCCTTGGTCACGCATCCATGTGGACTACGCAGGTCCTTTCATGGGAAAAATGTTTTTGGTTGTAGTAGACGCCTACTCCAAATGGATCGAGTGTGACATTTTAAATTCAAGCACAGCCTTTGCCACGGTAGAAAGTCTACGGGCAATGTTCGCCGCCCATGGTCTGCCGGACGTCTTGGTCAGCGACAATGGCTCGTGCTTCACAAGCACTGAATTCCAGGACTTCATGGCAGGCAATGGAATTAACCATGTCAGAACGGCACCGTTCAAGCCGGCCTCAAACGGCCAGGCAGAACAAGCAGTGCAGGTAATCAAACAGGGGATGCTCAGAATCCAAGGGGGTTCCCTACAAACCCGCTTATCACGCCTCCTGTTGGCCTATAGATCCCGACCACACTCGCTCACAGGGGTTCCATCTGCAGAGCTGCTAATGAAAAGGATGCTCAAAACCTGGCTATCCCTTATACACCCCACCATGAAAGAAATTGTCGAGAGCAGGCGCCAGCCACAATATAACTATCATGACAGGAATGCGAGGGCGCGATGTATTGATGTAAATGATCCTGTTTTTGTCCTCAACTACACTGCAGGGCCCAAATGGCTCGCAGGCACTGTGATTGCCAAAGAGGGAAATAGGATTCTTGTAGTTAAACTTACCAACGGACAAATCTGCCGCAAACACGTGGATCAAACAAAAAGGAGGTTCAGCAACCCCATAGAAGAAGCAGAGGAAGAACACGATGTAGAGTTCACTCCACCACAGGTGACCGAACACCGGAACCAAAGGGAGGAGAGCCCAGTCACTGTGGGCAGTCCGGACAGGCCTGAGGCACTGCAAACAGCAGACACTCAGGCCAGCGCCCAACAACCGGAGCCCCAACTCAGGCGCTCTACAAGAGAGTGTAAACCACCAGAGAGACTCAACCTGTGATCCCAATAAGACTTTGGAGGGGAGGTGATGTCATGTATTCAACCAGCATTGTAACCCATGTATAATCTGACCTAAGTTGTGCACTGTGAAATCAATGACCACTAGTTGGGAGACACTCCTAACCTGGACCTTCAGGTATAAAAGGGGAAGCTCCACCCACCTTGATCACTAGAGTGCTAAGGAATAAATGACAGGTCACAGACTGACCTTCTCTCAAGCATGGGCCTCGTGTGGATTTATACTGTATAGTGAGGACGTATCAACCTGCAGTGTGACCAACTCGCTAAACGTGCTATTCACGTCATTCTCAACATCGTAGATGCTTCAGAGTTCATCCACCCGCAGCTCCAGTGCTGCAATGCGGTCTGTCAGGATCTGCAGATGGATGCACTTCCCGCACTTTATCAGGGAGGCTTTGAGGGTGTCCTTGTAGCGTTTCCGCTGCCCGCCTTTGGCTCATTTGCCATGAAGGAGCTCCGAGTAGAGCACTTGCTTTGGGAGTCTAGTGTCTGGCATGCGGATTCTGTGGCCTGCCCAGCGGAGATGATCGAGTGTGGTGAGTGCTTCACTGCTGGGGATGTTAGCCTGAGTGAGGACGCTGATGTTGATGAGCCTGTCCTCCCAGGGGATTTGTAGGATCTTGCAGAGACATCGTTGGTGATATTTCTCCAGCAACTTGAGCTGTTTACTGTACCTGGTCCATGTCTCTGAGCCATACAGGAGGATGGGTATTACTACAGTCCTGTAGACCGTGAGCTTGGTGGCAGTTTGGAGGGCCTGGTCTTCACTCTTTTCCTCAGGTGACCGAAGACTGCACTGGCGCACTGGAGGCGGTGTTGGATCTCGTCATCGATGCCTGCTCTTGTTGATAGGAGGCTCCCGAGATATGGGAAGTGGTCCACGGTGTCCAGGGCCGCGCCGTGGATCTTGATGACTGGGGGGCAGTGCTGTGCGGTGAGGACAGGCTGGTGAAGTACCTTTGTCTTACGGATGTTTAGTGTAAGGCCCATGCTTTCGTATGCTTCAGTAAATACGTCAAATATGTCCTGGAGTGCGGCCACCGTATGTGCGCAGACGCAGGTGTCGTCCACGTACTGTAGCTCGACGACAGAGGTTGGGGTGGTCTTGGATCTGGCCTGGAGATGGTTCCCACTGGTTCTGTAGTTTAATTCCACTCCAGCGGGGAGCTTGTTGACTGTGAGGTGGAGCATGGCGGCGAGAAAGATTGAGAAGAGGGTTGGGGCGATGCTGCAGCCCTGTTTGACCGCGGTCCGGACTTGAATTGGGTCTGTGATGGATCCGTTGGTAAGGATCACGGCCTGCATGTCGTCGTGGAGCAGGCGGAGGATGGTGACGAACTTTTGGGGGCATCCGAAGCAGAGGAGGACACTCCATAGACCTTCGCGATTGTGTCAAAGGCCTTTGTAAGGTCGAAGAAGGCCATGTATAAGGGCTGGCGCTGTTCTCTGCATTTTTCCTGTAGCTGTCGCGCTGCAAAAATCGTGTCCGTTGTGCCCCGTAGGGGACGAAATCCGCACTGTGACTCCGGGAGGAGCTCCTCGGCCACGGGGAGAAGACGGTTGAGGAGGACTCTAGCGACGACTTTCCCAGTGGTTGATAGCAGGGAGATTCCTCTGTAGTTGCCGCAGTCAGACTTGTCCCCTTTCTTAAAGATGGTCATGATTACTGCATCTCTGAGATCTCACGGCATGCTCTCCTCCCTCCAGATGATAGAGATGAGGTCATGTATTCGTGCCAGCAGTGCCTCTCCGCCATACTTCAATGCTGAGGAGCAGGGATTCCGTCTGCATCCGTAGCCTTGTTGTTTTTGAGCTGTCTTATGGCTTTTTTACCTTGTGGAGTGTTGGGGTCTTACTGAGGTGGTGGCGGGTAGCATGCTGCGGGATGGAGTTGCGAACACTCGAGTCAAAGGCAGAGTCTCGATTGAGGAGATCTTCGAAGTGCTCCTTCTAGCGAGCCTCGGTGTCCTTGATGAGTGTTTCCCCGATCTTGGCCAGCAGTGTGGTGGGACCTTGGGTGTTTGGCACAGGTGGCCTTGACTATGGTGAAGAATCCTCGCACATCATGGTTGTCGGCCAGCTGCTGTATCTCCTGTGCTTTCTTCATCCACCACCTGTTCTTTAGGTCCCGGGTTTTTAGTTGGACCTCAGCCTTGAGCCGTCTGTAATACTGTTTTGCTGTTCCCGCATTGGGTTGTTGTTTAAGGCTCAGAAACGCCCTGCGCTTGCGACCTATTAGCTCTTGGATCTCCTGATCATTCTCATCAAACCAGTCCTGGTGCTTCCTGGTTGAGTAACCGAGTGTCTCTTTGCAGGCACTAGTTATAGAAACATAGAAACATAGAAAATAGGTGCAGGAGCAGGCCATTCAGCCCTTCTAGCCTGCACCGCCATTCAACGAGTTCATGGCTGAACATGAAACTTCAGTACCCACTTCCTGCTTTCACGCCATACCCCTTGATCCCCCGAGTAGTAAGGACTTCATCTAACTCCCTTTTGAATATATTTAGTGAATTGGCCTCAACTACTTCCTGTGGTAGAGAATTCCACAGGTTCACCACTCTCTGGGTGAAGAAGTTTCTCCTTATCTCGGTCCTAAATGGCTTACCCCTTATCCTTAGACTGTGACCCCTGGTTCTGGACTTCCCCAACATTGGGAACATTCTTCCTGCATCCAACCTGTCCAAACCCGTCAGAATTTTAAACGTTTCTATGAGGTCCCCTCTCACTCTTCTGAACTCCAGTGAATACAAGCCCAGTTGATTCAGTCTTTCTTGATAGGTCAGTCCCACCATCCCGGGAATCAGTCTGGTGAATCTTCGCTGCACTCCCTCAACAGCAAGTATGTCCTTCCTCAAGTTAGGAGACCAAAACTGTACACAATACTCCAGGTGTGGCCTCACCAAGGCCCTGTACAACTGTAGCAACACCTCCCTGCCCCTGTACTCAAAACCCCTCGCTATGAAGGCCAACATGCCATTTGCTTTCTTAACCGCCTGCTGTACCTGTATGCCAACCTTCAATGACTGATGTACCATGACACCCAGGTCTCGTTGCACCTTCCCTTTTCCTAATCTGTCACCATTCAGATAATAGTCTGTCTCTCTGTTTTTACCACCAAAGTGGATAACCTCACATTTATCCACATTATACTTCATCTGCCACGCATTTGCCCACTCACCTAACCTATCCAAGTCACTCTGTAGCCTCATAGCATCCTCCTCGCAGCTCACACTGCCACCCAACTTAGTGTCATCCGCAAATTTGGAGATACTACATTTAATCCCCTCGTCTAAATCATTAATGTACAATGTAAACAGCTGAGGCCCCAGCACAGAACCCTGCGGTACCCCACTAGTCACTGCCTGCCATTCTGAAAAGTACCCATTTACTCCTACTCTTTGCTTCCTGTCTGACAACCAGTTCTCAATCCACGTCAGCACACTACCCCCAATCCCATGTGCTTTAACTTTGCACATTAATCTCCTGTGTGGGACCTTGTCGAAAGCCTTCTGAAAGTCCAAATATACCACATCAACTGGTACTCCTTTGTCCACTTTATTGGAAACATCCTCAAAAAATTCGAGAAGATTTGTCAAGCATGATCTCCCTTTTACAAATCCATGCTGACTTGGACCTATCATGTCACCATTTTCCAAATGCGCTGCTATGACATCCTTAATAATTGATTCCATCATTTTACCCACTACTGAGGTCAGGCTGACCGGTCTATAATTCCCTGCTTTCTCTCTCCCTCCTTTTTTAAAAAGTGGGGTTACATTGGCTACCCTCCACTCGATAGGAACTGATCCAGAGTCAATGGAATGTTGGAAAATGACTGTCAATGCATCCGCTATTTCCAAGGCCACCTCCTTAAGTACTCTGGGATGCAGTCCATCAGGCCCTGGGGATTTATCGGCCTTCAATCCCATCAATTTCCCCAACACAATTTCCCGACTAATAAAGATTTCCCTCAGTTCCTCCTCCTTAATAGACCCTCTGACCACTTTTATATCCGGAAGGTTGTTTGTGTCCTCCTTAGTGAATACTGAACCAAAGTACTTGTTCAATTGGTCTGCCATTTCTTTGTTCCCCGTTATGACTTCCCCTGATTCTGACTGCAGGGGACCTACGTTTGTCTTTACTAACCTCTTTCTCTTTACATACCTATAGAAACTTTTGCAATCCGCCTTAATGTTCCCTGCAAGCTTCTTCTCGTACTCCATTTTCCCTACCCTAATCAAACCCTTTGTCCTCCTCTGCTGAGTTCTAAATTTCTCCCAGTCCCCAGGTTCGCTGCTATTTCTGGCCAATTTGTATGCCACTTCCTTGGCTTTAATACTATCCCTGATTTCCCTAGATAGCCACGGTTGAGCCACCTTCCCTTTTTTATTTTTACGCCAGACAAGAATGTACAATTGTTGTAATTCATCCATGCGTTCTCTAAATGTCTGCCATTGCCCATCCACAGTCAACCCCTTAAGTATCATTAGCCAATCTATCTTAGCCAATTCATGCCTCATACCTTCAAAGTTACCCTTCTTTAAGTTCTGGACCATGGTCTCTGAATTAACTGTTTCATTCTCCATCCTAATGCAGAATTCCACCATATTATGGTCACTCTTCCCCAAGGGGCCTCGCACAATGAGATTGCTAATTAATCCTCTCTCATTACACAACACCCAGTCTAAGATGGCCTCCCCCCTAGTTGGTTCCTCGACATATTGGTCTAGAAAACCATCCCTTATGCATTCCAGGAAATCCTCCTCCACCGTATTGCTTCCAGTTTGGCTAGCCCAATCTATGTGCATATTAAAGTCACCCATTATAACTGCTGCACCTTTATTGCATGCACTCCTAATTTCCTGTTTGATGCCCTCCCCAACATCACTACTACTGTTTGGAGGTCTGTACACAACTCCCACTAACGAATGGAGGCCTGGAGGGCAGACCAAACGCTGTGGGCATTCTGCGTCCCAGGGTTGTCAAGGCACGCCAGGCTAGTTGTGAGGCGCTGGCTGTTTAGGGCTCTCTTAGCTGTTAATATTTTTAATGGACATTTCAGCCTTTGTAAAGGCAACAAAAATAAATGTGGAGGTGAGAAATGTAGCTTTTAGGTAAAGGATGGAGCAGCACTGCACTCAAATGCCCTGTTTCCACACACAGGACAATAACCCACCCGAGCAGTTCAGGTACGGCTCATCCAACCAGCTTCCTATCAGAGACAATTCTTATCTTGGTCATCTGCTGCCATTGCCCAGCTTCAGTGGAGTTTAAGTTCCTCTTCCTCTTGGGTGTCAGCCGTGGCTCAGAGGTAGCACACTCGCCTCGGAGTCACGAGGCTGTGGGTGCACGACCCACTTGAGCACAAAGTCCAGGTTGTGGCTGAGCTCAGTTGCAGCACAGCCACCATTGCCCTGTTCTGAGAGCAGCTAACCTAGCACGGCCTGCGATCGAATCAGGACGGTTTTGCTCTGACTGGCTTGCTACCACATTGGGCCAACGAGGGAGCTTGTATGAGAGTGTGTTAACCCTTGAAAACCTGCAAGTCATTTACAACTTTCAGAACATGCACATCTTCTGGCAGCATCACAGCCGCCAAACTGGTTGCGATTTTCAGATGGATGATTACTATACTGAAGCACAGCGCACATGCAAGTTCCTGGGTTCTTATCTGCAATTCCCCATCCATTGAACTACTGATTTTGGAATGGCTGAGTTTGCAGGGCGAAACACGTTCTCCCTGGGAAGGAGGGTGCATCATGAATGAAGCAGAGACATCAACAGAGATCTGAGGTGGGTGTGTAGCTCTGGGCAGGGTGCGGGTGATGGGTAGAAGAACCTAGCGAGGTACCTTGGACCATTATTTAGGCACTCCACCCTACCGTTGACCTCTCCCTTTTGTTCTTTCTATTGTGTTCCTAACACAGGTGAGGCTGCACACAGGGAGGTTAAAGTAACAGTGACCTCAGTCTTTATTAAGACACTCCAGAGTGAGGAACAGGCCTTTGGGGCCGGCTTATATACAGTGCTCCCAAGGGATGCTGGGATCCCTTGGTACTTCAGGGGATGCATTCCCTGGTGGCGGAACATGGGAGTGCATGCTTTACAGATACACAACATCACTCCCCCGCAAAAGTCAAAGTGAAAATTATTTACAAGGTGAGGCGGTTGGGAACCTTTCTTTCCCTAATGGACCGCTTCGGTACAAATGTCTGTTCTGGTGTGTTGGTTGTGCTCTCGTTGGGCTGGCGTGTTGTTGGCACTGGAGGGCTGCTGGGTGAGCCTGGCCTTGCTGGGCTGTTGGACGTAATGGGTTCGATTTCCTCGTCTGGGGTGGTATCGTTGATCCTTTGGATGTGTGTTGTGGGCTCGAAAAAGGTGGCGTCTGCTGTGGGTTGTTGAGGGCAGTCTGTGAACCGCAGCCTCGTTTGGTCCAGTTTGATGACAAACACCCTTCTCCTTTCTTTAGCTATCATCGTGCTCGCGATCCACTTGGAACCATGTCCATAGTTTAGCACATACACAGGGTCATTCAGATCAATTTCCCGTGACACAGTGGCGCGACCATCGTTTACATTTTGTTGCTGCCGCCTGCTCTCTACCTGATCATGCAGGTTGGGGTGAACCAGCGAGAGTCTGGTTTTAAGTGTCCTCTTCATGAGTAGCTCAGCCGGGGGCACCCCTGTTAGCGAGTGGGATCTCGTGCGGTAGCTGAGCAGTACTCGGGACAGGTGGGCTTGGAGTTAGCCTTCTCTGACTCGTTTAAGGCTCTGTTTGATGGTTTGTACTGCCCGCTCTGCCTGCCCATTGGAGGCTGGTTTAAACGGGGCCGAGGTGACATGTTTGATCCCATTGCGGGTCATGAATTCTTTAAATTTGGCACTGGTAAAACATGGCCCGTTGTCTCTGACCAGTATGTCAGGCAGGCCGTGGGTGGCAAACATGGCCCTCAGGCTTTCAATGATGGTGGTGGCCGTTTTGAAAAAGCATCCACCACCACCACCAGGAACATTTTACTGAGAAACGGGCCCGCATAGCCGACATGGATCCTTGACCATGGTCTGAAGGGCCAGGACCACAAACTTAGTGGTGCCTCTCTGGGCGCGTTGCTCTACTGAGCATACACGCTGCATTGCCGTACACAGGACACTAAGTCAGAGTCGATACCGGGCCACCACACGTGGGATCTGGCTATCACTTTCATCATTACTATACCCGGGTGTATGCTGTGGAGATCCGAGATGAACGTCTCCCTGCCCTTTTTTGGTAGCACTACGCGGTTACCCCACAACAGGCAGTCTGTCTGAATGGACAGCTCATCCTTTCGCCGCTGCAACAGCTTGATTAGCTCTTGCGTTTCAACGGGGATGCTGGCCCAGCTCCCATGCAGTACACAGTTTTTTACTAGGGACAGCAGAGGATCTTGGCTGGTCCAAGTCGTAATCTGGCGGGCCGTGACAGGTGATTTATCATTTTCAAACACTTCTATGACCATCAACAAGTCTGCGGGCTGCGCCACCATCAACAAGTTTGCAGCCTGCGCCATTTCCACCCCCGTGGTGAGCAATGGTGGCCGACTGAGAGCATCCGCACAGTTCTCGGTGCCTGGCCTGTGGCGGATGGTATAGTTATACGCTGATAGCGCGAGTGCCCACCTTTATATGTAGGCTGAGGCATTTGTATTTATCCACTTGTTTTCAGCGAACAGGGATATGAGGAACTTGTGATCGGTCTCCAGCTCAAATTTGAGGCCAAACAGGTACTGATGCATTTTCTTTACCCCGAACAAACACGCTAATGCCTCTTTCTCAATCATGCTGTAGGCCCTCTTGGCCTTAGACAAGCTCCTGGAGCCATAGGCGACAGGTTGCAACATCCCCGCAACGATAGCTTGTTGTAATACACACCCGACTCCATACGACGACGCATCACATGCTAGCACAAGTCTTTTACACGGGCTATACAATACAAGCAGCTTGTTGGAGCATAAAATGTTTCTGGCTTTCTCAAAAGCAATTACTTGGTTTTTTCCCCATACCCAGTTCTCACCTTTACGCAATAACACATGTAGGGGCTCTAAGAGGGTGCTTAACCACGGTAGGAAGTTACCAAAATAGTTGAGGAGTCCCAGAAACGACTGCAGCTCCATGACGTTCTGTGGCCTGGGTGCGTTACTGATAGCCTCTGTCTTGGCGTTTGTGGGCCGAATGCCGTCCGCCGCGATCTTTCTCCCCAAAAATTCCACTTCTGTTGCCGTGAAGATGCATTTCGACCTCTTCAGCCGCAGCCCTGCGCAATCCAGTCTCTGGAGGACCCCCTCCAGGTTTTGTAGGTGCTCAACGGTGTCCCGACCCGTGACCAATATGTCGTCCTGAAAAACCACTGTGCGTGGTACCGACTTGAGTAGGCTCTCCATGTTTCTCTGGAAGATCGCTGCAGCCGACTGAATTCCAAACGGGCATCTGTTGTAGATGAACAGTCCCTTGTGCGTGTTGATGCAGGTGAGGCCCTTCGAAGACTCCTCCAGCTCCTGCGTTATGTAGGCCGAAGTCAGGTCGAGTTTGGTGAATGTCTTGCCTCCTGCCAGCGTCGCAAATAGGTCGTCTGCCTTAGCTAGCGGGTATTGGTCCTATAGCGAGAAATTATTAATAGTTACTTTATAATCGCCGCAAATCCTGACCGTGCCATCACTTTTGAGTACTGGAACAATCGGGCTGGCCCACTCGCTGAATTCCACTGGGGAGATGATGCCCTCGCATTGCAACCTGTCCAGCTCGATTTGCACTCTCTTCCTCATCATGTGAGGTATCGCTCGCGCCTTGTGGTGAATGGGTCATGCCTCTGGGACCAAATGGATCCGCACCTTCGCCCCGGAAAAGTTTCCAATGCCTGGCTCAAAAATGGAAGGAAATTTGTTAAGAACCTGGGTACATGAGGCCTCATTGACATGTGATAGCGCTCGGATGTCATCCCAGTTCTAGCAGATTTTGCCCAGCCAGCTCCTTCCAAGCAGTGTGGGGCCATCGTCCGGGACAATCCAGAGCGGCAGTTCGTGCACCGTGCCCTCGTAGGTGACCTTGACCATGGCGCTGCCCAGGGCAGTGATAAGCTCTTTGGTGTACGTTCTCAGTTTTGTGTATGGGGCTCAGGGCTGGTCTGAGTGCCTTGTTACACCACAGTCTCTCAAACATCTTTTTACTCATGATGGATTGGCTAGCACCAGTCTCCTGTTCCGTGGCTACGGGTAAGCCATTCAATTTTACATTTAGTATTATAGGTGGACATTTCGTCAAAAATGTGTGCACCTCGTGTACTTCAGCATCTGCCTCCTCTTTGAGGCTCGAAATTGCTTTGATCCACCATGGACCGATCTTCCTCTGCCACGTGGTGGTTAGCAGGTTTTGCAGAGCTTGCAGCTCATCTGCACGCTCATTGGAGGTGCCCCATTGTTCCACAGCTCTTGCAAACATACCCTTTGAAGCAGCATGAATAGGCTGAATGGAAACCTCCACAACGCCAACAAGCTGTGAATTGCCTTGCATTCATCCTTTTTTGTGGACTCTGAGTCATCTGGGTTACCTGAGGCCTGCTGGCAGTTGCAGACTCGTGGTTTCTGCCCTGTACATTTCTGCTCACAAACACAGTTCCAGTTAACTTATGAACATTGCTAGCACTTGTGTGCTGAGAGATTTGTTTGGTGTTATCACTGGTGGACATAAACGCCTGTGCTATCGCAATGGCCTTACTGCGGGTCGGTGTCTCTACAGTCAAAGGTTTTCGTAGGATGGTGTCATGGCCAATGCCCAGTACAAAATAGTCTCTGAGCATTTGCTCCAGGTAGCCATCAAACTCACATTGTCCTGCAAGTCGCCTTAGCTCGGCGACGTAGCTCGCCACTTCCTGACCTTCAGATCGCTGGCACATGTAGAACCGATACCTCGCCATCAGCATGCTCTCCCTTGGGTTAAGATGTTCCCGAACCAGTGTACACAGCTCCTCATATGACTTATCTGTGGGTTTCACCGGAGCCAGAAGATTTTTCATGAGGCTGTAGGTCGGTGCCCCGCAGACCGTGAGGAGGACCGCTCTCCTTTTTGCAGCGCTTCCTCCTCCCTCCAGCTCGTTGGCTACAAAGTAGTGGTCTAGCCGTTCGACATCGGCTTCCTAGTCCTCACCCTCCGAGAACTTCTCCAGGATGCCCACAGTTTGCTGCATCTTTGCGTTGGAATCGTAATCCCATCGGCAGTTATTGTATGTCTAACACAGATGAGACTGCACACAGGGAGGTTAAAGTAACAGTGATCTCAGTCTTATTAAGACACTCCAGAGTGAGGAACAGGCCTTAGGGGCCGGCTTATATACAGTGCTCCCAAGGGATGCTGGGAACCCTTGGGACTTCAGGGGATGCGCTCCATGGTGGCGGACCATGGGAGTGCATGCTTTACAGATACACAACAGAGAGTATGTGGAAATCAAGCGCAGGCAGCGGAAAGAGCATGTGGCAAACCTGTCCCACCCACCCCTTTCCTTCAACGGCTATCTGTCCCATCTATGACAGGGACTGTGGTTCTCGTATTGGACTTTTCAGCCACCTAAGGACTCATGTTTAGCGTGGAAGCATGTCTTCCTCGATTCCGAGGGACTGCCTATGATGATGATGATACAAGTAAAGCTCCGGAACTCACAAGGTAATTGCGGATAAGGTGGGCCAATTCGGCCCACCTTATTTCATCAACAACAATTTGCATTCATATAGCGCCTTAACGTAGTAAAATGTCCCAAGGTGCTCCACAGAAGCGTTTTCAAACAAAATTTGACACAGAGCCACATAAGACAGATGAGCAATAGTTTGGTAAAAGAGGTAGGTTTTAAGCAATGCCTTAAAGAGGGAGAGAGGTAGAGAGGTGGAGAGGTTGAGGGAGGGAATTCCAGAGCTTGGGGCCCAGGCAGCTGAAACCACGGCTGTCAATGATGGAGCGATTAACACCAGGGATGCGCCAAAGGTCAGAATTGGAGGAGAGGAGACATCTCGAAAGCTTGAAGAAGTGGAGGAGGTTACAGTGATAGGAAGAGGCGAGGCCATAGAGGGATTTGAAAACAAGGATGAGAATTTAAAAATTGACGAATCAATCCAGAGAGATCCTATCATTTCCCCCCCTCCCCCCCCACCCCCGCCGCCTCCCATTCACATTTGTAGCATTCAATTATTTTTAAATGATTGCAGGTTTTTTGCCTTCACCAATCTATCTGGAAATTCATTCTACATGTTGACCACACTTTGTGTGAAGACTAATTTTGAGATATCAGTCCTAAAATTATCTTTTGCTAGACATAATCTGTGGTCTGACCACTGCACTGTACAGTTTGATCATCACTTCCTCTGACCAGCATTTGCTGTTTTGACTACTTAGTTCAACATTCTCTTGGTTTTACTGAATGCTGCTCTGCATTGGTTGGACATGTAAAGTCAGCTCAGACTTCTGGATCTCTTTCAATTTCATCCTTAGTTAGTTCAACACCGTTCATGCAGAATGTGCGTTGCATGGTTTTTCTTCCCGAGTGCAATACTTTGCACTATGTCTGCGTTAAATTTCATCTGTCATTGTTTGGCCCACTCTCATTTATTTCCATTGAAGTCAATGTATATAAAAATGGGGAAAGCTGTAAAACAGGCTGCCGATTCATTATTGCCCGCTTTACACCAACGCGGAAAGTCAAGAGCTAACCCATCGGGCTAGAAATTGATCAACAGTCGCCCCCGCCCGCTAACTGCCCAAAAAACCACTAAGATTCTGCAATTAACGCCAGCGGGAAATTGATCAAAAAATAGAAAAAAAAACGACCGGCGGGAAAAATGGGTGTTGCACGTGGATTCTCGCCAATACACGCGATCCTGGTCAAATTAAGTCCGAGGCTATTGCGGGGTGGGGGGGGGGAAATCCGAAAAATATTTTTTTTTTAAATAAATAATAAAATATTCAGAGGATCCTTTTCCACTGAATCGCTGCAAAATCATTAAAAAAAAATGTTCACTTACCTTTTTTTGCAGGGTTTCATACCTACCGTCCATCGAAAGGCTGCTCCGACTGGCCTTTTTTTCTCAAGAAGTACGGATCACCGCTCCCACCAAACTCAGGCAGGAGCGGTTTTCCCAGTATTGCACTCTCCAGTGATATTTCGAAACCGCCAGCGTAAGGCTTTGATGCAATTCCCACCAATGAAACACTGCCCAAAACAAGGAAATACTGCTGAGAAACACGACTGCAGGCTGATGAAATTCAGGCCCAATGTCTTTATCCACACCTTTCCAATACAATGCCTTCCCCTCCTCCCACTTATACATAAGTAGTATGTGCGATATGAAGGCTGAAGAGACAAGAGAAAGGAGAAAGAAAGAAAGGGAGAGAAAGAAAGGAAGGAAGAAAGACTTGCATTTATTTAGCGTCTTTCATGACCACCGGATGTCTCAAAGCGCTTTACAGCCAATGAAGTACCTTTTGGAGTGTAGTCACTGTTGTAATGTGGGAAACGCGGCAGCCAATTTGCGCACAGCAAGCTCCCACACACAGCAGTGTGATAATGACCAGATAATCTTTTTTTTGTTATGTTGATTGAGGGATAAATATTGGCCAGGACACTGGTGATAACTCCCCTGCTCTTCTTTGAAATAGTGGCCATGAGATCTTTTACGTCCACGTGAGATGGCAGACGGGGCCTCGGTTTAACAGCTCATTCGAAAGACGGTACATCCCACGGTGCAGTGCTACCTCAGTACAGCAAGATTATGAATAAGTTTAGCAACTTCAAGGAGGCATCATGATCCTGTTTTTAAGATATATTGCTCATTTGGGTAAAACAATGATATACCAAGTATTCAAGCAAGTGTAGCACGCTTACCTTGTCCTCTATTAATAGCCAATTGAGTTTCATCCATTGAGTCAAAGATGTTGCCAAAGGCTTTAGTTGAAATGCCAAGAAATATTTTTCCATATCTGACAATTCTAAGTCTCTGCTGTTCCTCGCTATCTTCCGTCTCTATAGTAATGTTCTCAGACATCCATCAACCCACAGATATTGTCTGAATAGTTGGTCTGTACTCAGAATTCCTAAGAGGGTTTAACTGGATCTTCGAAAATAGTTATTGTAGCCAGGAGCAGCTGACCTTCTGAGGTTATGTATGTATCCCCATCGGGATTAGAAGGATCGGTCACCACAACTGGGGGATTGCTTTCAGTTTTGACTGGAAGAAAGTCAAGTTAAGCTCAAAGCTCTCCATCAAATCAATTGAGAAAAAGGTACTGAAATACTTTTAATCTTCTTTTAATCGTATCATCCTCACCCTTAGACTTCTTGTAATACACACATTTGCAAATAATAGAGAAAAATGGCAAATAAAATCCCACATAAGCTGTTTGTGTATCCATCGTCTATAATTGAATATTGATATACACTACAAAAACAGAGTACATGATGAAGGAAGTGCCTTCTATAAATGGTTACGTATCACTGGTATCTATTCCTCACTCACACTCCATCTATGCCCAATTAATTTTGAAAAAGAGCAGAAGAGTTCTCCCCCGGTGTCTTGGCTAATATTTATCCCTCAACCAACATCACTAAAACAGACTAGCTGGCCATTATCAGAGTGCTGTTTGCGGGACTCCAGTTCTGATGAAGGGTCATCGACCTGAAACGTTGATTCTGTTTCTCTCGTCACAGATGCTGCCTGACCTGCTGAGTATTTCCAGCATTTTCTGTTTTTATTGCTGCTTGTGGGAGCTTGCTATGCGCAAATTGGCTGCCACGTTTCCTACGACAGCGACTGGACATCAAAAGTACTTCATTGACTGTAAAGTGACTGTAAAGCAATTTGGGACACCTTGAGGTGGTGAAAAGCACTTTAAAAATGCACGGCCTTTCTTTCTTTCTGTACCATTATTTGTATAAGTGACCACAGCTAAAAAAGTAGTGGGCGTCTTCTTCAATGGTTCCTATCCCAAATAAAATAGATCTTTTTTATTTTTAATTATTCATTTATGGAATGTGGGCGTCGCTGGCAAGGCCAACATTTATTGCCCATTCCCAATTGTAAAAGAGAAGGCAGTGATGAGCCACTCCTTGAACCACTGAAGTAGTGGTTTTGGCACAACTGAGGGGCTTGCTAGGTCTTTTCAGAGGCCAGTTAAGAGTCAACCCTGGGTGGGTCTGGAGTCACATATGGACCAGACCGGGTAAGGACAGCAGGTTTCCTTCCCTGAAGGACGCTTGTGAATTAGTTGGGTTTTTACAACAATCCGGTAGTCTCATGGTCACCATTACTGAGACTAGCTTTTTATTCCAGATTTATTTAATTAACTGAATTTAAATTCCCCCGTGGTGGGATTTGAATTTACGCCTCTGGATCATTAGTCCAGTGACATAACCACCGTGCTACCGATCGCCTGCATTAGGGCGCGACTGCGGCGCAGTGCACCTTGCGTGCGCCTATTGAGGCCGTTGGCAGCACCACAGGAAACAGGTCCACTGGCCTCATTTGTTTAAGACCAGCGAACAGCAGGCACCTGTTACAGCCCCAGAAACATCTCGCCAATCCTGAGAAACGCAAAGATCGGCCGGCTTGGACGCTGGCCCAGGTAAGCAGAGTCTGGGGTGGGGGAAGGCATTTGGGAGGGGCAGATGGCGAGAGATGGCCGGCAGCAGCTCGTGAAGTTAACGCAGAGTTAGGAGGAACAATAAGTAACTTACCTTTTAGGAGGCAGCCTCCATCGATCTCTTTAAGGGCCGCTGGTTTGGCTGCCAAGCACCTGAGTATACTGATTTCCAACAAATTGTGTAAAGGAGGCCTGGAGCAATTCTTTGACCCTCTGTTTGCATATCATTGTTGATATGGTTGGCCCAATTTGGCTTCTGGTCAGTGGAGATCTCCTTGGTGTTAATGCTGGGGAGCCTCGGTCATGGTGATGCCATTGAAGGTTAAGAGGAGATGACTTGGCTTTTGCTTGTTCAAGATGGTCACGACCTGGCACTTATGTGGCACAGATATTGCCTATCATTTGTCAGCCCAAGCCTAGATGTTAGTGGGGCCAAAATTAACCTTCGCCTGAAACAGGTCGCACCAAGTGATTTTTTCCGCCGGGTGGGATGGGGTCGACTCCTGAGGTAAATTCAGCTCTTTGTCATTTTTTTTTTCCCGACGGACCGGAAGTCGGTCACAATGGGGGCGGACGCGGGGCGGTACGTACTGTAGAGGGGCGGAAATGGAGGCGATACAGAGTCTTCACCGCCGTCAGTCAGCAGCGGAGCGGAGGTGATGTCACGACGTGTGTGTGTGTCACCACGTTCTCCCCTTCACTTAAAGGGGAGAGCATTCGGCATTTCGAAACTTCGGTCCACTGGGCCACCAAGGAGGGTTTGGGCCGGGCCAGCGGCCTGGCACCCAAGAGGGGGTGCCAGACTGCCTGTTGGTGGCCCGGCCGAACCCGGGAGCATAATTGTCAGACCGACCTGGCAGTCGACCAACAAAAAAAAACATGGCTGCCACGGCAGTGCGCCTTCCCCTTGAAGGGCCACCGCGCTGCCGTGGCTCACAGACTGAAAGGAAGGTGCGCCGACAGAAAAAGCTGTCGGGGGCACCGCGCGGCGGCTTATAGATTTTCGGACCTAAATTTTGCGGGAGGTGCGATGGAGGTGCCGGAGATCAGCAGTGCGCCCGTTAATGACGCACTTAGGACCATCGGCAGCAGTGGGGTGGAAGTGGGGACCCCCAGAAAAATCCCCGAGGTGAATTTCGCTGGCGGCGGCCACGAGACCGGAAGTCGGCGGCTGCTCGACACTGCTGCCTGTCCGCTGATTCTGGCACTAACTAACCTTTGTGGGGAGCTGAATTTCGGGCCCAGTATCTTTAACTGGTTTAAGAAAATACAGATAAACAAACAGTTTATGTGGGATTTTATTTACAATTTTTCTGTATTATTTGCAAATGTGTGTCATTACAAGAAGTATGCGGGTGAGGGTGATACGATTAAAATAAGAATGCTTTGAGAAGTCTCTCTGTGCTGTACCCCGACCGGCTCACGATCCCAAAATTCTTGAGAAACTGGTGCCATTCCATTCCCAATTCTCTCCACTGATTGGAGGCCAATTTGTATGTGACTTCTTTATCTTCCATTGACTCAAGCAGTCTCGATTCCTTTCTATCTTGTGCTCTCAAATGATGTGCAGCTTTTTTACTTGCTCCTTCCCCTCATACCTTTGTTGATGGACTTGTTCCTAATGGATCACAGCAGCGTTAAATCCAACAATATGTCAAGTGCTGTCCGTTGAAAGCACTCAAGCCATCAACATTTGGCAACTTGTTCAGGTTAGTGTAGTTTAGTTGTTCTGCCAATGGCGGCTATTATCCTAATTAGTAAATCCCATTTACTCAACGTAACCACAGACATCCTGGGGTAAAATTTCGTCGTCAATTTTTTCTTCATTTTGACTCCGACAATACAATATTACACTCCTGATAATTGAACACAAGTGTCGAAGCTGCCTGGGCCCTAAGCTCCGGAATTCCCGCCCTAAACCTTTCCGCCTCTCAACCACTCTCTCCTCTTTAAAACCTACCTCTTTGACCAAGCCTTTGGTCTCCTATCCTAATATCTCCGGTGTTAAATTTTGTTTGACAATGCTCCTGTGAAGCGCCTTAGTATGGTTTACTATGTTAAGGCACCATATAAATGCAAGTTGTGGTTGTTGTTGAGTGGACTTGTGGTTTCTCGAACGAGGGGGCACAGTCTCGGGATACAGGGTCAGCCTTTTAAGGCTGAGATGAGGAGGAATATCTTCACTCAGAGGGTTGTGAATCTTTGGAATTCTCTGCCCCGAAGGGCTGTGGATGCTCAGTCTTTGAGTATATTCAAAGCTGAGACCAATAGATTTTTGGAGTCTCGGGGAGTTAAGGGAATTAGGGATAGGGCAGGAAAGTGAAGTTACATAAGAAATAGGAGCAGGAGTAGGCCATTTGGCCCCTTGAGCCTGCTCTGCCATTCAATAAGATCATGGCTGATCTGATCATGGACTCAGCTCCACTTCCCTGCCCATAACCCTTTATTCCCTTATCGCTCAAAAATCTGTCTATCTCCATTGAGGTCAAAGATGGCGGAGCAGGCCCGAGGGGGCGAGTGGCTTACTCCTGCTCCTAAGTCTTATGTTCTTACGTTCTTATTTCAGAATCCTCGAGGTCGCAGTTTGGCTGCTTTTTCTGGTGCCTACTAATCTTTTCCTTGCCACTTCTTTCATAGGTCCTGCAACAAATAGAAAATAATAGTAAATCTATTGAAGGACAACATCAGCTGAAACATAAGTGTGTACCTTCTGCTGCCATGGAAACTGGTCCAAATATTGAGCGGTGGAAGCATGCAGCTGCAGCTCTGGAGGCTGACGTGGATAGAAGATGGCAAGCTTGCAGGAGGAGCATTTCTGAGAGAAAAAAGCTGCCGCAGATTCGTCGACTTGAATTCGATTTCAGGCACTGGCCTTGTGGGTTCAATGTTTGGCTATGGTCCTGCCTCAAAGGCCAATGAGATTTGAGGAGGGGTGGGGAGTGGGGGTGATGGGAAGAAATATTCACAACAGTGCTAAATCCAGCCACACGTGGGTGTGTGGTGAAGAGCCTGAAGTTACACGGACTGAACAGGTGTGAAGCCTCACTTCAAGCAGTCACCCGCAGAACCTGAGATGAGGTCAACTTTCTTTCAATCTTTGAAATTCTCGACCCAGAGGCCTGTTGATGCTCTGTCGTTGAGTATATTCAAGACAGAGATCAAGATATTTATGGATACTAAAGGAACCAAGGGCTATGGGGATAGCGCAGGAAAGTGGAGTTGAGGTGGAAGATCAGCCATGATCTCATTGAATGGCGGAGCAGACTCGAGGGGCAGAATGGCCGACTCCTGCTCCTAATTCTTATGTTCGTAGAACGAAAGAAATTAGGGAAAGAAAGCAGGACAGTTCCACGATGCAGCATGCTGAATTCCACACATTCCTGCTCTTATCTGGTTTGCCCGATGGAAAAGCTGAATAGGGATGAGATGGAGCCCATGGAGAAAAACATGAGCGAGCGAATTAGCCCGAGTTGGCGACTGGTTCAGAAGTGGCCTGGTAAGAAGCCTGGGACCAGGTGACCTGTCCAACTACTTAGTTGGAGAATTGTGGGGCAGTGTGGAGTCATAGAAATATAGGGTAAAAATAATAGGCCTGGAACTTCCTGGCAAGTTTCATTGTAACTACGGTGTAAGAGTGACACGGTGCTGTTTATTTTCGAGGAAACTCGCGCGTAACTGATTTATGCTGGTTATATGCTGAAACACGGCTAGTGCAAAATTTTATTGATCATTTGCGCCACTTCTCAGATACATCTGCTGAAATCCCTGCCGCTCATTTACAAAGCTCTGCCCACCTGCTCACGCCAGTCTCCTGGATTATCGCAAATAATGTGTTGGCATAAATGTATGCCCAAAAAATTACGGTGCAGGATGGCTCGGCACCACCTAATTACATACAGCCTACGGCACAAAAACAGGCCATTCGGCCCAACTGGTCTATGCTCCACACGAGCCTCCTCCCACCCTGTTCATCTAACCCTATCAGCATAGCCTTCTTCATCTATCAATTCCTATTAATCATCTTGTACACACAGGGAGGTGTCATTGACTCTTTCCCCATCCTAGGCGAAGGGTACTGAGGCTTATTATAACACCCTGGCTGAGCTCAGCCCTGACCAAGGATGGAAACTGTGACCGTGTCGGATGATGCCACAGCCTGCCTGGCCTGGTAGTTAACCCGAATTAAAATACAAGCTTTAGCATGTTGGCCTTGAGAGGCGCCAGGAATAGGAGAGCTGTGCTGGGTTTGTTGCTCCCACTCCTGTACTCCTGTAGATCCGATCTGGAAAATTCAGGGATAGCATATCAGAACAAAAATAACCTCCGGTACGCAACTTTATTGGCTTTAGAACTTTTGAAACACTTCCATTAAAATGTGCAGAATTGATACAATTGATCACTCCTGGACTAAGCCAGAGAACTAAGTAATTGTTCTCTACAAATTGAGCCAATTGGACAATATCTGCAGCCGTGTATAAAAGTAACCAACCTCCCAACAATTCAATTCATTCACTATGAAAATGCTCCTAAATAAACTGCTAGATTTCTCACAAATGCAACACATTTTTATTGCCTATTGACACACTACTTAAAACATATTGCCTGTAATTTGCAGTCAGCAGCGAACATAAGAAATCGGAGCAGGAGTAGGCCATTCGGCCCCTCAAGCTGACTTCGCCATTCAACAATATCAGGGCTGATCTTCTATCCCAACTCCACATTCCCGCACTATCCCCATATCCCTTAATTCCCAAAAATCTATCGGCCTCTGGCTTGAATATATTCAACGACTGAGTATCCACAGACCTCTGGGTAGAGAATTCCAAAGGTTCACAACCCTTTAAGTGAATACATTTATCCTCATCTCTGCCCTAAATGGCCGACCCCTTATTCTGAGATTTTGACCCTGTGTTCTAGATACCCCAGCCAAGGGAAACATTTTCTCAGCATTAACCCTGTCAAGCCCCTTAAGAATTTTATATGTTTCAATTAGATCACCTCTCATTCTTCTAAACCTTAGGGAATATATGCTTAATCTATTCAATCTCCTCATAAGGCAATCCCTCCATTCCAGGCACCAGTCTTGTGAACCTTTGACGCACTCCCTCTAAGGCAAGTATATCTTTCTTTAGGTAAGAAGACCAGAACTGTACACAGTACTGCGAGTGTGGCCTAATTAGTGCCCTGTATACTTGTAGTAAGACTTCTTTACTGTTGTACTCTAATGCTGTTGCAACAAAAGCTAACATACCATTTGCTTTCCGAATTGCATGTTATCATTCTGTGATTCATGTACAAGGATACCCAGGTCCCTCTGAATGCAAACATTTCCCAGTCTCTCACCATTCAAAAAATATTTTGCTTTTTTGTTTTTCCTACCAAACGAGATAACTTTATACTTCCCCACATTGTGTTCCATTTGCTATGTCCTTGCCCACTCAGTCAACCAGTCTATATCTCTCTGCAGCTTCTTTGCTTCCTCTTGCCAGCTTATTTTTCCATCTAACTTTGTACCATCAGCAAACTTGGATACATTCAGTCACTTCATCGAAGTCATGAATATAGATTGTGAATAGCTGAGACCCGAGCACTGATTAGTTACAGCTGCCAACCTGAAAAAGTCATGTTTATTCCGACTCTCTGTTTTCTGTCCATTAACCAATCCTCAATCCATGCTAATATATTATTCCCAATCTCATGAGTCCTAATTTTGTGTAATAATCTCTTGTGTGGCACCTGATCGAATGTTTTTTGAAAATCCAAATCCACTGCATCCACTGGTTCCCCCTTATCCATCCTACTAGTTACATCTTTAAAAAAGTTCGAACAGATTTGTCAAACAGGATTTCCCTTTCATAAAACCATGTTGACGCTGCCTAATCATATTATGATTTTCTAATAATAGATTCTAGCATTTTGCCGACGACTGATGTCAGGCTAACTGGCCTCGAGTTCCTCGAGTTTTCTCTTCCTCCTTTCTTCAATAGCGGGATTATGTTTGCTATCTTCCAATCCTTGAGGACTGTTCTCCAAGCTAGGGAATTCTGGAAGATTAACATCAGTGCATCCACTGTCTCTGCAGCTACCTCTTTTAAAACCCTAGAATGCAGATCGTCAGGTCCAGGGGATTTGTCACCACTTAGTCCCATTAATTTCTCCAGTACTATATCTTTACTTACACTGATTTCTTTAAATTCCTCATTCTCTCTAGACCTTTGGTTCCCCATTATTTCCAGAATATTTTTTGTGTCTTCTACCTGAAGACAGATGCAAAGTATTTGTTTAATGCCTCTGCCATTCCCTTATTGCCCATTATAATTTCTCCCGTCTCTGCCTCTAATGGGCCCATGTTTACTTTCATAAGAACATAAGAACATAAGAATTAGGAACAGGAGTAGGCCATTTAGCCCCTCGAGCCTGCTCCGCCATTCAACAAGATCATGGCTGATCTGGCCGTGGACTCAGCTCCACTTACCCGCCCGCTCCCCGTAACCCTTAATTCCCTTATTGGTTAAAAATCTATCTATCTGTGATTTGAATACATTCAATGAGCTAGCCTCAACTGCTTCCTTGGGCAGAGAATTCCACAGATTCACAACCCTCTGGGAGAAGAAATTCCTTCTCAACTCGGTTTTAAATTGGCTCCCCCGTATTTTGAGGCTGTGCCCCCGAGTTCTAGTCTCCCCAACCAGTAGAAACAACCTCTCTGCCTCTATCTTGTCTATCCCTTTCATTATTTTAAATGTTTCTATAAGATCACCCCTCATCCTTCTGAACTCCAATGATTAAAGATCCAATCTACTCAATCTATCATCATAAGGTAACCCCCTCATCTCCGGAATCAGCCTAGTGAATCATCTCTGTACCCCCTCCAAAGCTAGTATATCCTTCCTTAAGTAAGGTGACCAAAACTGCACGCAGTACTCCACGTGCGGTCTCACCAATATCCTGTACAGTTGCAGCAGGACCTCCCTGCTTTTGTACTCCATCCCTCTTGCAATGAAGGCCAACGTTCCATTCTCCTTCCTGATTACCTGCTGCACCTGCAAATTAACTTTTTGGGATTCATGCACAATAACCCCCAGGTCCCTCTGCATCACAGCATGTTGTAATTTCTCCCCATTCAAATAATAGTCCCTTTTACTGTTTTTTTTTCCAAGGTGGATGACCTCACATTTTCCGACATTGTATTCCATCTGCCAAACCTTAGCCCATTCGCTTAACCTATCTAAATCTCTTTGCAGCCTCTCTGTGTTCTCTACACAACCCACTTTCCCACTAATCTTTGTGTCATCTGCAAATTTTGTTACACTACACTCTGTCCCCTCTTCCAGGTCATCTATGTATATTGTAAACAGTTGTGGTCCCAGCACCGATCCCTGTGGCACACCACTAACCACCGATTTCCAACCCGAAAAGGACCCATTTATCCCGACTCTGCTTTCTGTTAGCCAGCCAATTTTCGATCCATGCTAATTGTTTATTTCAGGCTACTGGATTTGTGATTGTATTTCTCTCTCTCAGAATTAAAACGTTTCTGCTGGGAGATCAGACAGTGGCCCTTGTGGAGTATTAACGTAATGCTCTTCAAACATTGGAGGGGTGGGGGAAGGGATGATAAAAGTATTTTAATATTTTGCAATATATCAAAGCCAGACACAGATTTCATCCATGGTCTGTGCTGCGTTAACTGATCACAACTGAGACAGTAATTGTAGTCTCAATACCCTAGTATCGGGAGGGGGAAAAGTCTGTAACTAACGTCACTAAAACAGATTATCTGTTCAATATCACATTGCTGTTTGTGGGAGCTTGCTGTGTGCAATTAGCCGCCTAACCTTCAAGAGAGGGGGTGGAGGGGAAGCTTGGCATTGATTTTATATTAAAAGTAGCCAGGAATTCATGCTGATCTAATTAAAATTATTGAATTAAAATTGCAACTTTGGTATGAATAGGTGCATTGTTCCATAGTAAGAAACATGTTGCAAGTCATTGCTGTGTATGCGGTATTATGGGATGGCTGCAATGTCTATAAGACGCACCTGCACATCTCAATATGGCGTATGAGGTGCCTGAATATTTGCCTGAATCAAAAATAAATCACTGTCGTATAAAATGTGGGAAGAACTGGAGTCAGTCGTTTAAAAGAGGAGGCTTGACAGGGCAGATGCAGAGAGGATGTCTCCCCTTCTGGGGGAATCTAGAACTAGGGGGCATAGTTTCAGAATAAGGGGTGGGCCATTTAAAACGGAAATGAAGAATTTCTTCTCTGAGGGTCGTGAATCTTTGGAATTCTCAAGAAGGCTGGGTCATTGAATATATTTAAGGTGGGGATAGACAGATTGTTGAGCGATAAGGGTGAGTCAAAGTGTTATGGGGAGCGGGCAAGGAAGTAGAGTTAAAGCCAAGATCAGATCAGCCATGATCTTATTGAATGGCGGAGCAGGCTCGAGGGGCCTAATGGCCTACTCCTGTTCTTATTTCTTATGTTCTTAATACAATTCCTCTGACTCCGCGTACCTTTATCTTCTGCAGTAACCTTTTGTGTGGCACCTTATCGAATGCCTTTTGGAAATCTAAATACACCACATCCATCGGTACACCTCTATCCACCATGCTCGTTATATCCTCAAAGAATTTCAGTAAATTAGTTAAACATGATTTCCCCTTCATAAATCCATGTTGCGTCTGCTTGATTGCACTATTCTTATCTAGATGTCCCACTATTTCTTCCTTAATGATAGCTTCAAGCATTTTCCCCACTACAGATGTTAAACTAACCGGCCTATAGTTACCTGCCTTTTGTCTGCCCCCTTTTTTAAACAGAGGCGTTACATTAGCTGCTTTCCAATCCGATGGTACCTCCCCAGAGTCCAGAGAATTTTGGTAGATTATAACGAATGCATCTTCTATAACTTCCGCCATCTCTTTCATCAGGACCAGGGGACTTGTCTACCTTGAGTCCCATTAGCCTGTCCAGCACTACCTCCCTAGTGATAGTGATTATCTCAAGGTCCTCCATTCCCACATTCCCGTGACCAGCAATTTTTGGCATGGTTTTTGTGTCTTGCACTGTGAAGACCGAAGCAAAATAATTATTTATGGTCTCAGCCATTTCAACATTTCACATTATTAAATCCCCCTTCTCATCTTCTAAGGGACCAACATTTACTTTAGTCACTCTTTTCATTTTATATATCGGTAAAAGCTTTTACTATCTGTTTTCATGTTTTGCGCAAGTTTACTTTCGTAATCTATCTTTCCTTTCTTTATTGCTTTCTTAGTTATTCTTTGCAGTCGTTTAAAATTTTCCCAATCTTAGTTTCCCATTCACCTTGGCCGCCTTATACGCATTGGTTTTTAATTTGATACTCTCCTTTATTTCCTTGGTTATCCACGGCTGGTTATCCCTTCTCTTACCGCCCTTCTTTTTCACTGGAATATATTTTTGTTGAGCACTATGAAAGAGCTCCTTAAAAGTCCTCCACTGTTCCTCAATTGTGCCACTGTTTAGTCTGTGTTCCCAGTCTACTTTAGCCAACTCTGGCCTCATCCCACTGTAGTCCCCTTTGTTTAAGCATAGTACGCTCGTTTGAGACACTACTTCCTCACCCTCAATCTGTATTATAAATTCAACCATACTGTGCACACTCATTCTGAGAGGATCTTTTACTCGGAGATCGTTTATTATTCCTGTCTCATTACACAGGACCAGATTTAAGATAGCTTGCTCCCTTGTAACATACTGTTCTAAGAAACAATCCCGTATGCATTCTATGAATTCCTCCTCAAGGCTACCCCGTGAGATTTGATTTGACCAATCACTAATCTCTTCCTATTTACATACCTAGAGAAACGTTTACAATCTGTTTTATGACTCTTGCTAATTTCATCTCATATTCTTCTTTCTCTTTTCTTGTTAATTTCCTGGTCCTTCTTTGCTGAATTCTAAAATCCTCCTAATCCTCTGCCATCTGGCTCGGCGTTCACCGCTGGCCCCGAAGTAAGCTTCGCACAAAGATTTTGCGATCTCTGTGTCGAGAAGTTCGGGTTTTCTGATGCGTAGTTGAAATCAATGCAAATTCATGGGGATTCCCAACGAAGAGCTGCTGTGACATCAACAAGCTGTCTAAGCAGCCAATCAAAACGCAGAATTTTCACAAACAGCGAACCAGGAAGTGGGTGACCTCCTTCGATTCTCACTTTTTAAAAATGTTAGAGAGAGCAAGACAAAGATTGGGACTCTCAAATGCGGAAAAGGTAAAGCTGAAATAAAGATAAACAAACTAAGTTTCTTAAAAATTGTAATTCTTATTAAAATGGATAAATTTGATTCTCCACAACATTAAAATTCATTTATCAGGGCCATAACATTTGTTTAGCAGGCAATACAGTGCCAGCTGTGGCTCAGTGGGTAACACTCTGGCCTCTGAGTCAGAAGGTCATGGGTTCAAATCCCACTCCAGCGACTTGAGCACAAGAAAATCCAGGCTGATACTCCAGTGCAGTGCTGAGGGAGCTGTCTTTCAGATGAGATGTTAAACCAAGGCCCCATCTGCTCTCTCAAGTGGACGTAAAAGATTCCATGGCACTATTTTGAAGAAGCACAGGGGAGTTATCCCCGGTGTCCTGGCCAATATTTATCCGCAAATCAACACAACAAAAAAAACAGATTATCTGGTCATTATCACATTGCTGTTTGTGGGAGCTTGCTTATGCGCAAATTGGCTGCCGCGTTTCCCACATTCCAACAGTGACTACACTCCAAAAGTACTTCATTGGCTGTAAAGAGCTTTGAGAGGTGGTGGTGGTGAAAGGCGCTATATAAATCCAAATCTTTTTTTCTCTTCAATACGTGTTAAAACCCCAGTTACACCTGATCCAAAAGGGTCTAATTTTAATGGGGTATTTAACCGTGGTATTACCGCGGAAGAGGTGAAGTTCTCGGCCATTTCCATGATTTGAGAGATTTCACTGATTGCTGGCTCTGTTGGCGGAGTGAGGGGGGTGGCACAGCGCAGCCTGTGGAGGAGCCGTGAATGACTTACCTCAACTTTGGGATGTCCAGTTAAGCTGCGAATGCACTACATCCTAAAGCTGTGGTCAGTTTCAAAGGCGAAATGACCCCAAACGCCGCCACTTCACTGTCGTCGGAACTTCAAATTCCTTCTTCGACAGTCCCTCGTGTCGGGGATGACCCGTTTCCACACCAAAAAGGGATGAGTTCACAGGTGTTTCGATGAGGACCTGATACTCCAGGTCCCAAACTACAACCTGAAGGGTGGAAGATGCCTGTGCGTGGATGTTTTTTTAATGTGTGGTGACCGTTGCACACCAGCCACCACACGGGCTTGACAGAGCTAGGCCTTGGTCCAGTGGCAAGGATTACCCAAGACAACTGGAGACCAGCTCTGCTGCACGAACCCAGTGCGCACACATATCGCAGTGTGGGCTGGCCCGTGCTGCCCCTGGGCCCTCGCCTCTTCTGGGCCCTGAGTTTAAATTCCAGGCCAATGGTTATTGTACTGCCTAAAATTTTTGGTGAGTCTAATGAACAATCGGGTTTCAAATAAAAAAACGCCTAGACACTGAGGTGGAAGAAACACAGGTGTTGGCGTTGGCCGCACTTATCAATTTAATAAAAACCTAAGCTTTTATTAACTTTCCAGCTGCCTGTCATCATTAGTTGTGTTTAAAGCAGAGGCTTTCCAACTTTCCTGTGTGAGGGACCCCCTGTAAATATTGACACTCCCAGTATCATCTTGTCTCAATTTGTGTTAGGTACGCAGAGGAAAACAATGCTATCATTGCAGAAAAGATTTTTAGTCGTGTATAATGACAGGAGTAATGTGCTAATGAGTCCACAAACACAGGAAGAAAAACACAGAATAACAAATTCTCAAGACGCTGCGCTGGCGCCAGACAGCGAGAATTGTGATGATCTCTGGGCCCCTGGGGTCTACAGATCCCAGTTTGAAACACTGTCAAACCCCATAGAATTAACATAGGAAAAGCTGACACCAAGTAAGTCTGAAAGATAGAACTTCTCCATTGTGGTTACATTGTAAATAGGCGAAGGGGAAGGTACAAGAAATAGGAATGGCAGCTGCATAACAAGAATTCATCCCTGCTAATCATGCTGAATCTTGACCGAATCAATAGCACTGTTTAAAGTACTATCAGGTAAAGGTTCCGCCGGCGTTCCCCCCACTGTAACTTCAACAACAGCAACCTGCATTTATATAGCGCCTTTAATGTCGTAAAACGTCTGAAGGCGCTTCACAGGAGCGTTGTCAAACAAAATTTGACACCGAGCCACATAACACGATATTAGGACAGATAACCATAAGCTTGGTCAAAGAGGTGCGTTTTAAGGAACATCTTAAAGGAGGGAAAAAAACAGAGAGGCGGAGAGGTTCAGGGAGGGAATTCCAAAACTTAGGACTTAGGCAGCTGAAAGCACGGCCACCAATGGTGAAGCGATTAAAGTCGGGAATGCTCAAGAGGCCAGAATTGGCAGAGCGCAGAGCTCTCAGAGCACATCAAAAAGTCTGAGTGACTGGTGGGCAAAAGTTCTAAAGTGTTGAGAAATATAGAGGAATGTAGGAAGTTTCTTCATAACTTTGAAAAGTGTGTGGTAACTCCCCTGTTAATGCACAAGCGTCCTCACCAGGTCTACTTGGCCACTGTCAGACACTACTGAGCAGAGGGTGCTGTACGACCTGAGTGATCACATTAGCACCAGCATAGAAAAATGCAATATTACAGTTTGCAATACTACAATCAGGGACATTATAATATATTCATGAGCATGCATTATGTAATGCAATTAATCCTCGTATTTTGCCTGTTAATTTATCTGTTCAGGTAAAAGTACAACCATTTGAGGCATTGAGATCCTACTTGCCTCTCGGATTATAAAACATTCTGCCATTTAACAACTGGAAGCATCACGTGAAATTACAACGTAACTTAATACTTCACAGACAACGATGTGACGTGTGAAAGGAAAAAAGGTCCCACAGTTTCAGAAGTTGTGACAATAAATTTATGTTACATTCTAAAGCTCCTAATAGTGGTGAGGAAGTTTCTCAGAGCAGAAATCACACTTGCTCAAGGGAATAAGCTATCAGCCATTATTCCACCGCTGCACCAAGGCTGCAGCAATGCCCTAAAGCACTCCTCGTTCTCATTCAGCCATTCATTCCTTCAACCCTTTCCCTGAAAATGTTGCTTCAGCGCCTTGTGTAAGATGCATTAAGATCTCTTTTGAATCTCTTCCAACCTTCTCACTCTCCACACTCCCACTAACCTGCATGTCTTAATTTAATAACAGTATTGGTTTTATTCAATTATTTTGTGTCCATTGTTCTTTTTTTGTTTTTCATCTTACATAGCCCTTATTTGAAGTATTAGGTTGCTTGGTATAATCAGACAAACACGCTGAGTCTTTTGTTTGCTACCTCAATGAATTATTTATTGGTGTGTATTAATATTTATCTTGAATGTGTGAAATGTTTAAGCTGCAATCTAAACCCTCCCCAGGCAATAATTCTGGAAGCCCATTGTTACTGATTTGTAATGACCACCCGGTCACTAGTATTCCATACAAACATTAAATAAATAAATAGTTTGCCAAGCAATGAAGTATCCAGTGCACCATACCCTGACATTTAAGCTCAGGCTTGTGAAAGCTGTAACCAAGACAGCAGGGTCAAGGCAGGCTAAACAGAATAATTTAAAGGTACAAGGCTTTGAGATATAGTGGGGTAGAATTTTGTTAGTGCTGCTAGGCTGTCGCAGATTGGGTGCAGGGAACAATCCCTGAAGGGTCCCGAAACAGCCGTTATGCCTCACATTAATGTACTCATTAATGTACGCATCGACCTCGGCACCGGCTACGGACACAATAACGGCACACCCAGCCCAGTCGGCCCTGCAAAGTCCTCCTCATTAATATCTGGGGACTTGTGCCAAAATTGGGAGAGCTGTCCTACAGACTAGTCAAGCAACAGCCTCATACCTTTCAGCCAATGTCCCAGACTCCTCCATCACCATCCATGGGTATGTTCTGTCCCACCCAGAGGTGGTGACGCAGTGGTATACAGTCGGGAGGGAGTGGCCCTGGGAGTCCTCAACATTGACTCTGGACCCCATGAAGTCTCATGGCTTCAGGTCAAGCATGGGCAAGGAAATCTCATGCTGATTACCACATACCGCCCTCTCTTAGCTGATGAATCAGTACTCATGTTGAACACCACTTGGAAGAAGTACTGAGGGTAACAAGAGCACAGAATGTACTCTGGGTGGGAGACTACAATGTCCATCACCAAGAGTGGCTCGGTAGCACCTCTACTGGTCGAGTCCTGAAGGACATAGCTGCCAGACAAGGACTGGTGTGCGAACCAACACGAGAGAAAAACTTACGACCTTGTCCTCACCAAGCTACCTGTCGCAGATGCATCTGTCCATGACAGCCTTGGTGGCTGTGACCACCACACAGTCTTGTGGAGACAAAATGTCATCTTCACACTGAGGAGAAAAGAGATGAATTCCAGAGGCGAGGTGAGAGTGACTGCCCTTGACATCAAGGCAGCATTTGACCAAGTGTGGCATCAAGTAGCCCGAGTAAAATTGAAGTCAATGGGAATCAGCGGGAAAACTCTCCACTGGCTAGTCATACCTAGCACAAAGGAAGATGGTTGTGGTTGTTGGAGGTCAATCATCTCAGCCGCAGGACATCGCTGCAGGAGTTCCTCAGGGCAGTGTCCTCGGCCCAACTATCTTCAGCTGCTTCATCAATGACCTTCCCTCCATCATAAGGTCAGAAGTGGGGATGCTCGCTGATGATTGCACAATGTTCAGTTCCATTTGCAATTCCTCAGATAATGAAGCAGTCCATGCCTGCATGCAGCAAGACCTGGATGATATTCAGGCTTGGGCTGATAAGTGGCAAGTAACATTCGCATCACACAAGTGCCAGACAATGACCATCTCCAGCAAGTGAGAGTCTAATCACCGCCCTTTGACATTCAACGGCATTACCATCACAAAATCCCCCACCATCAGCATCCTGGGGGTCACCCATTGATCGGAAACTTAACTGGACCAACCACATAAGAACATAAGAACATAAGAATTAGGAACAGGAGTAGGCCATCTAGCCCCTCGAGCCTGCCCCGCCATTCAATAAGATCATGGCTGATCTGGTCGTGGACTCAGCTCCACTTACCCGCCCTCTCCCCGTAACCCTTAATTCCCTTATTGCTTAAAAATCTATCTATCCTTGACTTGAAAACATTCAAAGAGGTAGCCTCAACTGCTTCCTTGGCCAGAGAATTCCACAGATTCACAACCCTCTGGGAGAAGAAATTTTTTCTCAACTTGGTTTTAAATTAGCTCCTCCGTATTTTGAGGCTGTGCCCCCTAGTTCTAGTCTCCCCCACCAATGGAAACAACCTCTCTGCCTCTATCTTGTCTATCCCTTTCATGATTTTAAATGTTTCTATAAGATCACCCCTCATCCTTCTGAACTCCAATGAGTAAAGACCCAGTCTACTCAATCTATCATCATAAGGTAACCCCCTCATTTCTGGAATCAGCCTAGTGAATCGTCTCTGTACCCCCTCCAAAGCTAGTATATCCTTCCTTAAGTAAGGTGACCAAAACTGCACGCAGTACTCCAGGTGCGGCCTTACCAATACCTTATACAGTTGCAGCAACACCTCCCTGCTTTTGTACTCCATCCCTTTCGCAATGAAGGCCAATATTCCATTTGCCTTCCTGATTACCTGCTGCACCTGCAAACTAACCTTTTGGGATTCATGCACAAGGACCCCCAGGTCCCTTTGCACCACAGCATGTTGTAATTTCTCCCCATTCAAATAATATTCCCTTTTACTGTTTTTTTTCCCAAGGTGGATGACCTCACACTTTCTGACATTGTATTCCATCTGCCAAACCTTAGCCCATTCGCTTAACCTATCCAAATCTCCTTGCAGTCTCTCTGAGTCCTCTACACAACCCGCTTTCCCACTAATCTTAGTGTCATCTGCAAATTTTGTTGCACTACACTCTGTCCCCTCTTCTAGGTCATCTATGTATATTGTAAACAGTTGTGGTCCCAGCACTGATCCCTGTGGCACACCACTAACCACTGATTTCCAACCGGAAAAGGACCCATTTATCCCGACTCTCTGCTTTCTGTTCGCCAGCCAATTCTCTATCCATGCTAATACATTTCCTCTGACTCCGTGTACCTTTATCTTCTGTAGTAACCTTTTGTGTGGCATCTTATCGAATGCCTTAAACATAAATCCTGTGGCTACAAAAGCAGGCCAGAGGCTGGGTATTCTGCAGCGAGTGTCTCATTTCCTGACTCCCCAAAGCCTTTCCACCATCTACAAGACACAAGTCAAGAGTGTGATGGAATGTTCCACTTGCCTGGATGAGTGCAGCTCCAACCACACTCAAGAAGCTTGACACTATGTAGAACAAAACAGCTCGCTTGATTGGCACCCCATCCACCACCTTAAACATTCACTCTCACTTTGGGAGGTGCGCACCGTGGCTGCAGTATGTACCATCTACAAGATACACTGCAGCAACTGGCCAAGGCTTCTTCAGCAGCACCTCCCAAACCCGCAACCTCTATCACCTAGAAGGCCAAGGGCAGCAGGTGTATGGGAACACCATCACCTGCAAGTTCCCCTCTAAGTCACAAACCATCCTGACTTGAAAATATATCGCCGTTCCTTCATCGTTGCTGGATTAAAATCCTGGAACACCCTCCCCAACAGTACTGTGGGAGCATCTTCACCACACAGACTGCAGCGGTTCAAGGCGGCGGCTCACCACCATTTCAAGGGCAATTAGTGATGGGCAATAAATGCTGGCCTTGCCAATGACACCCACATCCCAGGAACAAATTTTAAAAAGGAGCACTAGGACAGGCAAAAGCACACGGAAGACATAGAAACATAGAAATATAGAAAATAGGTGCAGGAGTAGGCCATTCGGCCCTTCGAGCCTGCACCACCATTCAATATGACCATGGCTGATCATGCAACTTCACTCAGAGAATTGTGAACCTGTGGAATTCTCTACCACAGAAAGTTGTTGAGGCCAGTTCGTTCGATATATTCAAAAGGCCAGTTCGTTCGATATATTCCTGCTTTCTCTCCATACCCGTTGATCCCTTTAGCCGTAAGGGCCACATCTAACTTCCTTTTGAATATATCGAACGAACTGGCCTCAACAACTTTCTGTGGTAGAGAATTCCACAGGTTCACAATTCTCTGAGTGAAGAAGTTTCTCCTCATCTCGGTCCTAAATGGCTTACCCCTTATCCTTAGACTGTGACCCCTGGTTCCCAACATCGGGAACATTCTTCCTGTATCTAACCTGGCATTAAAGGAATGCACAACGGTCATCAGTTTCTATTTGGACCCATTTTGCCATGATTGAAATTATAAATTTGGATTGGAATGTTATTTTTCTGGTGGTTTTCAGTTTTGTGTTGTCGGAAAGAGGACAATGTGATGGTCAGTGATAGAGGAAAGGTAAGGAATGTGGGCCTGATGATGAATGGGGGTTGTGATTGAGGTTACTGGTGTCGCTCATTAATTATTTCATCACGTAGAGTCCGAGCAGAAAGGTGATGTCTACATTCTAGCCTCCCTTCTTCTTTCTGTTCCTCCACTTCCTGTTGCACTACCTCCTCCTCCACTTCCTCCTCCTCTTCCTCACCTCAGCTTCTGGCCTCATAGGGCTGTTCCCTCATAACGGCAGTATGCAGCATAGTACCACAAATCTGGATACCTGCTCAACTGAGTACCACAGGGTTCCCCCAGAGCAGTCCAGGCAGCAGAAGCATTGCTTGAGGAGGCAAATGGACTTCCTTGTGGCAACATGGCTCTTATTGTACGCCGGCTGTGGATCCCAGATCAAAGTCACAAACAATGTCATGAGTTGATAATCCTTGTCGCCCAGTAGCCAACCTTTGACTTGCCATGGTGGTTCAAATACAGCTGACACAGAGAACCGCCACAGAATGAAGGAATCGTGACTACTGCCAGGATATCAGGCATTCACCTACATGATGCACTGCCTTTGGTCGCACACCAGCTGCACATTGAGGGAGTAGAATCCCTTTCGGTTCATGAAAATGGCAGAGTTCACATGAGGCACAGGGAAGGCAATGTGCACGCTGTTACTGGCATCCTGCACCATGGGGAATCCTGCTATCCATGCAAACCCTCATGCTCATTCCACTTGCTTGTCTCTGGCAAGAGAGCATGAGATGAAACTGTCCCTCTGTGTATGGGGAGCCGAAGTGACCACCCTTATGCAGGGGTGTACTGCAAACTGCAAGATGTTGCTTATATCTCCAGCAAGAACCTGGAAGGAGCCAGACGCATAAAAGTTAAGAGCCATGGTCACCTTGACAGCTACAGGCAATGCGGAACTTACTCTGCTCCGAGGTTGCAATTGTGGCTGCATCTGGCAGATTTCACTCATGAGCTCTTTAATGAAGCGAAGACATCTGAAGCATTGGTCCTCGGAGAAGTTGCTTCCAAAAGTACCTCTGCGGATATGGTCTCCTGCCGAGAGCCCTTCTCCACCTCTTCCTCCTCTCTTTTATAGCAGCTTGTCCTGCTCTGCATGGCTCAATTCCAAGAGGAAGGCCTACCAGACCACCTATGCCTGCACGCAACTTGTTTCAGCACAAGCGTTTAAATGAATAAAGAGTACGACAGCACCAGCCAGATCCCTCATTATAAACTTTAGGCAAGTATAGGAAACTTGAAAAATGCATACAATTGTACCAGCAGCCAGAAGAAATAATCCAGCAACTAACCTGTATGTAGATCATGACTGTTATGTCTATAATGTACTTATGAATGACTCCAAAAGGCATTATGTTGTGTTGTGTTGTGTTGTACCTGAACTGTAGTGACCTTGGTCCTTTATTCCAAACTCCAGAGTGCTGTGCAAGCCTGGTGTGCAGCCTTTTATACAGGTCCTGCCACCAGGGCAGGAAACTCCCGGTCTCCACCAGTTGCACCCTCGAGTAGTGCCAGCATGTATGTACATGCTGTGAACCTTATTGATAGTACGTCAGGTAAACAAGTCTACATCTTGTACAATCTTACAGTGACTACGCATAGGGTACATCCATAGTCAGCATATACATCACCCTCCCCCAAGTCCTTTGTGCCAATCACCTTTGCACTGTGCGCTCTGACTTAGCTCTCCCCAGACTTAAGTGCCAATAGCCCTTGCACCTTGGCCCTCTCCCTGTTAACCCCCAAGTCCTTTTGCACAATGTTGGGTAGTGGTTATCAGATTGGATTGTTCGGTGCTGCGGTGGAGGTTCCAGTCGGTTCTGGGTGTGATCCATGTGTGAGTCCGTGGCTACATACCTCAATTTTCCCCTCCCACGGCGAGATCATGCAGCAGGCCCATTACGTTAACATACAGGATCAGACACAGTGCAAGTACAAAGAAAGGAAGACATTTTTTTCAGTTTGTATCGTGGCACCTAGGTTCCGTGACTTACATTCGTTACGTTTTACGGTAGTGCGCCCAGATTGGGTAGATTGCATTCATGGTTCAGTCATGGTCAGTACTGAGGTAGCAGTACAGGTATGCGAGGACGCTAGTTCCAGAGCAACCGGGCTCCGCGCCTTTACCCTCCCGAATTCACTCGCTTGCTACTCTCGGGGACACTCTATTCCCGACATCTCGCAACAACATTTGGTTCTTTGCATTAGGACTGGTACCGACATCTCGCAAGAACATTCTGTTCTTTACAGTGCCAACATCTCGCAACAACATTCTGTTCACAATCTTAATCAGTTCGTTGCATTGATTGCTATGCATACAATGTCTCTTTAAGTTCAGTTGTTTGCAGGTCTCCTTTAAGAGAACCATGCTGGCTTTACCCCAATCAGATCCTTTGTTGGACCCCACGTGTTGGTCCCTCAGCGTTGCACCTCGTGATATTGCTGCGACCATCTTGCTTTTCAGCCACGCTGCACCTCGCTGCGGCAGTAATGCCATCTTGCCTCGGTGCTCGAGGTCGACTGCCTTGATCCTTCTCTCCCGCGATTCTGCCACAAACGCTGGAAGGGTACCTGTGAATTCGATCTTCCTCCCCAGGAGTCCTGCTACTGGAGCCGGGAAGGTATTTTTAGATCGTTCCGGTCGGATCATTGCCACACACATGGACGGTCTGTGCCTCAGGTGCTGCACTGGTCTGTTCTCTGGTGCCTGGCCCAAGCGAAGGTGAGGTTTTGCTCTGCCTCTGAGCACGGGGGACATCGATTGCTGGAGTGAAGAGGTCTTCCCATTTCCACTGGATCTTCCCCATCCACCTCCTTCCGAGTAGCGTTGGGCCATCACCTGCAACAATCCACAGAGGTAACTTATGCACCATGCCATTATGGATTACACTTACACCCGCACTACCAAGGACTGGGATCAGCTCCTTGGTATAGGTGCGCAACTTTTCCTGTACTGAAACGAGCTCGGGTCGTTTTTCGTTCCACAGCCTCTCAAAGGCATCCTGGCTCATCATGACTGGCTCGCTCCCATGTTCACTTCCATGAAGACTGGAACGCCGTTAATCTCGACTTCCATCTTCACTGGAGGACAATCGGTGGTGTAGATATACAGTCCATACACTTCTTCTTGGAGCTGAGCTGCCTCTCTGGCCAAATCATTATACTCCCTGATGAATTCAAAGTCATCTACCGACTCCTCTGCGCTGGAGGTGGCCCTTCATGTTACAGGCTTTACATACATGCTCCGCAAACCGACACTGGTGAGCCCTATGGGGTTTCCTCCGCAACGCCAGCATGGTGCTACTCGATTAGCGCCCCTCAGCAGACTCTGAATTCTGGAACCCTGAGGTCTGTTCTCTCTGCCCTGGGCAGAGCCATGTTCTATAGTCTTGCCTGTGAAAGCCACCATTCTGTGTACAGTACTTGCCAGGTTTGAGTCCACAGGCTGCATGATTTGCTTGGTGCTGCAGGTCGAGTCATGAACGCCTGACTGATGCCGATGGCTTTCTGCAGGTTGACTGTGGTGTCGGCAGATAGTAGATTGTGAAGGAGGCCCTTTTGGCCAATTCCTCTAACGAAGATGTCTCACAATGCTTCGTTGAGGTATGTGCCAAAATCACATGGTGCTGCAAATCTCCTGAGGTCGGAAGCATATTTTGCAATCTCCTGGCCCTCAGGTCTGCGGTGCATATAGAATCTGTGCCTGGCCGCAAGGATGCTCTCCTTTGGTTTAAGTTGGTCGCGAATTAGTTCAGTCAGCTCATCATATGACTTATCCTTGGCCTTCGTGGGTGCCAGCAAGTCCCTGATGAGGTGGTAGACCTCGGCCCACAACTGCTCAGCAGTATAGCCTTGCGCTTCTCCACCAATTTGTCCGTCTCCCCTGCCAGGTCGTTTGTCACGAAATATTGCTCGAGCCTTTCCGTGAAGGCATCCCAATCAGCACCCTCTGCAAAGTCTTTTAAAGTGCCAAAGTTAGCCATGATCACGTGAAAGTCCTTATTCCCGTCGCCAGTTGTTATGTCTATAATGTACTTATGAATGACTCCGTGAGGCAATGTGTTGTACTTGAACTGAAGTGACCTTGGTCCTTCACTCCAAACTCCAGAGTGCTGTGCAAGCATGGTGTGCAGCCTTTTATACAGGCCCTGCCCCCAGGGCAGGAAATCCCCGGTCTCCACCAGTTGCACCCTCTAGTGGTGCCAGCATGTATGTACAGAGTGTAAACCTCATTGATAGTACATCAGGTAAACAAGTCTCCATCTTCTACAATCTCACAGTGACTACACATAGGGTACATCCATAGTCAGCATATACAATAATGACCTTTTTAAGTAGCGCTGGCGGGAGATCCTCCATGCCGTTTAATGTCGTGTTCAGGTGTGCAAGGTTAAGACAGGCCGTCGGATGGTGCATGGCGTTTGAAAATGGCAACGCTGGCGTTAGATCAGTGTTATGCAGGTTATGCTTCAACTCTATAAAACACTAGTCAGGCTACAGCTAGAGTACTGCATGCAGTTCTGGTCACCTCATTGCAGGAAAGATGTGATTGCACTGAAGAGGGTAGACAAAGGAGATTTACGAGGATGCTGCCTGGACTGGAGAATTTTAGCTATGAGGAAAGATTGAATAGGCTGGGTTTGTTTTCCTTGGAACAGAGGAAGCTGAGGTTTATACACCTTATTGAGATGTGTAAAATTATGAGGGGCTTAGATAGAGTGGAAAGGAAGGACCTATTTCCCCTGACAGAGGGATCAACAACCAGGGAACATCGATTTAAAATAATGTGGAAGAGGTTTAGAGGGGATTTCAGGAGAAATTTCTTCACCCAGAGGGTGGTGGGGGTCTGGAACTCATTGCCTGAAAGGGTAGTAGACGCCGACACTATCACCACTTTTAAGAGGTGCTTGGATGTGAACTTAAAGTGCTGTAACCTGCAGGGCTTCGGACCAAGAGCTGGAAAGTGTGATTTGGCTGGATAGCTGTTTGTCGGCCAGCACGGACACGATGGGCCGAACAGGCCTCCTTCCGTGCCATAAATTTCTATGATTCTATGATAATCTGCCCACTCTGCATGTTGCCAGCAGTCATTAGGTGAATGCACGCAAACACCTTTACCAAGATGGCGTCCATCGCACTTCCCGTTGGAAGTGTGTGCGCGCCGGATGCCATTTTTAAGCATTAGGAGGCTACTTAGCGCCTAAAGAAATGGGCGCTACAGAGCTACAATTTCTCTCCCCTTGTGTCAGTAATGACTATGGACTAGAACCTCCACTTTTTATGCATGCTTAACGCCCACTTAATGCTCATTTTACCGCTGAACTGACGTATAACGCTCATATATCGTCAATTTAGCCACAAAATGTAAACTGACGCCCAGTTTTCGGAAACTTAGCGCCGAGCATTACATTCCCCATGTGCTTAACGCCGGGAAAAATTAATAACGCCCACCCAATATTTGGGGCGAAATCAGCAGAATGGGTGAAATCAACGCCCATAATATCACCCAGTGTTAATTTCCACACTGATTTAACACCGAGACTCAATAATACCGCCCGCCCACTTTTTTTTTATCGTAAAGAGCATGTTTACCGAAACTAGCAGCTATGAGATCGCCCAGCATCACTTTCACCACCTCGCACACATATCGCCCACAATATCGCTCGCCCAAAAAAACGCCCAAGTGGAACGAAAAAGTGAAACTAACTGGAACTAATCACAGTGTTATGGACGCCATGTTCTAGATCACATGTTGCATCCTTTACAAAGCTGCTGTGCTTCAACCTCGGGGCAGTTCGGATGTACTCTGGAGGTCGTTGGAGTTGATGTGAACATCTTTACAAATATCTTGACCATACTGTGACCGATTGGAATTAAATAGGTGTCTTCGACGGGACATTCATTGTTTGTGACCAATTGGTGGAAAACAGAGAGCTATTGCAATTGGGCCTGTCCTTTCTCACCCTCTCTTGATGACCAATTACATGCAGCAGACTCATTATCAACGAAGGTACGCTCCACTGCATTATGTGCCCAATGTAAGATGTGCGAGACTGATGAGGAGGACCAGACGTTACACCGCCCGCAAGTACAGGGAGAAGCAGTCTTACCTCGACTTGCCCGACTCCATCTGCCTTCGGAGACTGCACTTCCACAAAAAGGCTATCACTGAGGTATGCCAGCTCATAAGGGGAGATCTGCAGCCTGCAAGGACCATCAGTACCGCACTGTCTGTTGAGGTCAAAGTCACCGCGGCACTGTCATTCTATGCCTCGGGTTCTTTTCAGGCCATAGCTGGTGACATTTGCGGACTTTCTCAGCATGCCACACATTGCTGCATTAGACGGGTCACTGAAGCCCTGTACGCATGCAGGAGGGACTTGATCAGCTTCCCTGTGACCAGGAAGGCACAGAATATGAGGGCTCTAGGATTCTCCAGAATTGCAAACTTCCCCAAAGTGCAGGGAGCAATAGACTGTACGCACATCAAGATACGGGCACCTTTTCTGGATGCAGAGGTTTTCAGGAATTGCAAGGGATTCCATTCCCTGAATGACCACCAGAAAATTATACTGGCAGTGAATGCTCCATTTCCGGGCAAAGTCCATGATGCTCACATCCTGCGAGAGAGCACTGTATCTGACTTGTTTAACAATCAGTCACAAGATCAATGCTGGATGCTTGGTGACAAAGAATATGGCCTCGCCATCTGGCTGATGACCCCCCTGTGTGACACCCACACCGAAGCCAAGAGGCGATACAGCAAGAGCCACCGAATCACTCGCAATATCGTGGAGAAAACTATTCTAGTGCTGAGGAAATGCTTTAGATGCCTGCACCACTCAGGAGACGAGCTCCAATACCACCCTGAGCAAGTAGCTCAATTCGTGGGGGTGTGCTCCATGCTGGCTATCAGGAGGGGACAAGAATCGCTTCATGAGTCTGACTGTCCACCTCACCAGAGAGAGCAAGAGGAGGACAAGGAGGCGGGCACTGACATTGGCCCAGACAATCAGGCTGACGCTGAAGCCATGTCCCCGCCCCCCTGTAGACCGCATGAAAGGGCTCGTGGTGGCAAGATAGCTGCAAGAGCATGACGTCAGAAGCTCATCAATGAGCGCTTTGCCTGAAAGAATGCTGATGTTATTTACAAGGCTGACACACTGCTGGGTGTGCAGGTCATACATCAATGGTGGGCATCACCTTGGTGACAGTTAAAGTTTAAGTTGATTGAAATTAAGTGTCATTATACCCTTTGATGTTAAGGAATCACCAGCGTGTAACGGTGCAGCTATCTGAGCCAATGCACAACAAGGTTTTGTGAAATAAAAAACATATAAACTGAACATTTATCTGAAATCATCAGTATTTCTGTAAAAACAACCCTTCCCCCCGCCTCCCCCCCCACCCCGCGCCCATTCCCCCCCCCCCCCAGCTTCTCCTCCCCACCTCTACCCCTTCCCCTTCCCCTCCTGACTCCAAGCCGCCTGACCGAGGAGCTCCTCCAGCGATGCTTCACTGGTTGGGGGGGGGTCCGGTTGACGGCTGAAACGGGGTCCCGAGGTGGGAGCGTGCTCCGAGCCAGAAGCAAAATGTTGTTGCTGGCTCTCATGTGTGGTTGGCAATGATGGTGCGGCACCCTAGGGTGCAATGCCGAGTTCCGGGACCACTGGGAGCCCTCTGTCACCAGTGTTCCTGGTTACCAGCTCTTGGGCCTCCTCCATCCCTTGCATGTTATATTTTATTTGTTGGACAAAACCTCGGTGACAACTATGTTCTTGGTGCTTAGTAGGCTTTTTGCTGCTGGTGAATCTCCCTCATGCCTCCCACAACAGCCAGACAAGCACACACCACAGCCACACACGCTTTCAATGCCTCTGAGCTCCCTCTCTCTCTGTCTCCTCTTCTGCACATGTCATGATGACCCTTGACCTGCTGAATCGCGGGAATCGAGCGCTGCCATGCCGTTGCTAAGGACGGTGACACTTTACGGCAGAAGGTCAGCGAGATTTAACGCTACCGCCCATTTCATATCGCTCACAGTAACGCCCATTTTCAAAAATGGAGACTAGATGCTTTGAGAATGGGCGAGAAGCCGGCGATCTGAAATCCCTTTTTTACCACCCACGCCTTAAATAACGCTCATTTTGGGGCAATAAGCACAACAGTGGAAAATCTAGCCCCATTATTGTAATTTCAGTCTCTGTTCTACTGGTGTTAAAAAAAGTACTTGAATGGTGCATCCTGTCGATTAATGTCTATCATCTCTGTCACTTCTTCCAGAGCAATAATTCGCAATCGTTGATCGGTGGGAATACGAACAGTGAACTTTAAAATGCTCAAGAAAAATCAATGTTTTAAAAAGCAAATTTATGTTTGCTGAACCCCTCAACAGGGTTGATTTTCGGCATCAGCTCCAAAGTCCTATCCGTATCCGAATTGGGCCAATTCAGGGTTCCTTGGATTTTCTGACGTAAGAACATAAGAAATAGGAGCAGGAGTAGGCCATAGTTAGTTTATATTACTCTGTTTATATGTCCCTATTTATATTACACTAGGCCCTATCCCTATTTATATTACACCAGACCCTGTCCCTGTTTATATTATATTGGACCCTGTCTCAGTTTATATTACACTGGATCTATCCCTGTTTATATTACACTGGACCCTGTCTCAGTTTATATTACACTGGATCTGTCCCTGTTTATATTACACCAGACCCTGTCCCTGTTTATATTACACTGGACCCTGTCTCTGTTTATATTACATTGGACCCTGTCTCAGTTTATATTACACCAGACCCTGTCCCTGTTTATATTACACTGGACCCTGTCTCAGTTTATATTACACTGGACCCTGTCTCTGTTTATATTACACTGGATCTGTCCCTGTTTATATTACACTAGACCCTGTCTCTGTTTATATTACACTGGACCCTGTCCCTGTTTATATTTTGTCACCTTACTTAAGGAAGGATATACTAGCTTTGGAGGGGGTACAGAGACGATTGACTTGGCTGATTCCGGAGATGAGGGGGTTATCTTATGATGATAGATTGAGGAGACTGGGTCTTTACTCGTTGGAGTTCAGAAGGATGAGGGGTGATCTTATAGAAACATTTAAAATAATGAAAGGGATAGACGGAATAGAGGCAGAGAGGTTGTTTCCACTGGTCGGGGAGATTAGAACTAGGGGGCACAGCCTCAAAATACGGGGGAGCCAATTTAAAACCGAGTTGAGAAGGAATTTCTTCTCCCAGAGGGTTGTGAATCTGTGGAATTCTCTGCCCAAGGAAGCAGTTGAGTCTAGCTCATTGAATATATTCAAATCACAGATAGATAGATTTTTAACCAATAAGGGAATTAAGGGCTATGGGGAGCGGGCGGGTAAATGGAGCTGAGTCCACGGCCAGATCAGCCATGATCTTGTTGAATGGTGGAGCAGGCTCGAGGGGCTAGATGGCCTACTCCTGTTCCTAATTCTTATGTTCTTATGTTCTTATGTTCTTATTAATGTTGTGGAAGTCCAGAACCAGGGGTCACAGTCTAAGGATATGGGGTAAGCCATTTAGGACCGAGATGAGGAGAGACTTCTTCACCCAGAGAGTGGTGAACCTGTGGAATTCTCTGCCACAGAAAGTTGTTGAGGTCAATTCACTAAATATATTCAAAAAGGAGTTAGATGTAGTCCTTATTACTAAGGAGATCAAGGGGTATGGTGAGAAAGCAGGAATGGGGTACTGAAGTTGAATGTTCAGCCATGAACTCATTGAATGGCGGTGCAGGCTCGTAGGGCCGAATGGCCTACTCCTGCACCTATTTTCTATGTTTCTATGTTTCTATAGGGCCCCTCGAGCATGCTCCGCCATTTAATACGATCATGGCTGATCTGATCATGGACTCAGCTCCACTTCCCTGCCCGGTCCCCATAACCCCTTAATCCCTTATCGGTTAAGAAACTGAGGCAGCGAATTCCAGATTTACAACCCTCTGAGAGAAGAAATTCCTCCTCATCTCAGTTTTAAATGGGCGGCCCCTTATTCTAAAATGATGTCCCCTAGTTCTAGTCTCCCCTATCAGTGGAAACATCCTCTCTGCATCCATCTTGTCAAGCCCCCTCATAATCTTATACGTTTCGATTAGATCACCTCTCATTCTTCTGAATTCCAATGAGAAGAGGCCCAACCTCCTCAACCTTTCCTCATAAGTCAACCCCCTCATCCCCAGAATCAACCTTGTGAACCTTCTCTGAACTGCCTTCAAAGCAAGTATATCCTTTTTAAATATGGAAACTAAAACAGTACACAGTATTCCAGGTATTCCATTGGCCTTCCTGATCATTTGCTGTACCTGCATACTAACCTTTTGTGTTTCATGCACAAGTATCCCCAGGTGCCGCTGTACTGCAGCATTTTGCAATCTTTCTTCATTTAAATAATAACTTGCTCTTTGATTTTTTTCTGCCAAAGTGTATAACCTCATACTTTCCAACATTATATTCCATCTGCCAAATTTGTGCCCAATCACTTAGCTTGTCGATGTCCTTTTGCAGGTTTTTTGTGTCCTCCTCACACATTGCTGTTCCTCCCATCTTTGTATCATCAGCAAACTTGGTTATGTTGCACTCGGTCCCTTCATCCAAGTCGTTAATGTAGATTGTAAATAGTTGGGGTCCCAGCACTGATCCCTGCGGCACCCCACTAGTTGCTGATTGCCGACCCGAGAATGAACCATTTATCCCGACTCTTTGTTTTCTGTTAGTTAGCCAATCCTCTATCCATGCTAATATATTACCCCCAACCCCGTGAACTTTTATCTTGTGCAGTAACCTTTTATGTGACACCTTGTCAAATACCTTCTGGAAGTCCAAATACACCATATCCACTGGTTCCCCTTTATCCACCCTGTTCGTTTCATCCTCAAAAAATTCCAGAAAATTTGTCAAACATGACTTCCCCTTCATAATTCCATGCTGACTCTGCCTGACCGAATTTTGCTTTTACAAATGTCCTGCTGCTGCTTCTTTAATAATGGACTCCAACATTTTCCCACCCACAGATGTTAGGTTAACTAGTCTATAGTTTCCTGCTTTTTGTCTGCCTCCTTTTTTAAATAGGGGCGTTATATTTGCAGTTTTCCAATCTGCTGGGACCTCCCCAGAATCCAGGGAATTTTGGTAATTTACAACCAATGCATCCACTATCCCTGCCACTACTTCTCTTAAGACCCGAGGATGCAAGCCATCAGGTCCAGGGGATTTATCTGCCTTTAGTCCCATTATCTTACTGAGTACCACCTCCTTAGTGATTGTGATTGTATTAAATTCCTCTCCCCCATAGCCCCTTGACTATCCACTGTTGGGATATTTTTAGTGTCCTCAACAGTAAAGACTGATACAAAATATTTGTTCAGAGTTTCTGCCATCTTCATGTTCCCCCTCACTAATTCCCCGGCCTCGTCCTCTAAGGGATCAACATTTATTTTAGCCACTCTTTTCCTTTTTATATACCTGTAGAAACTTTTGCTATCTGTTTTTATATTTTGTGCTACTTTACTTTCACAGTCTACCTTCCCTTTCTTAATCATTTTTTTAGTCATTCTTTGCTGGCTTTTAAAAGCTTCCCAATCTTTTGTCCTCCCACTAGTTTTGGCCACTTTTTATGCCCTTGTTTTTAATTGGATACCGTCCTTTATTTCTTTCGTTAGCCACGGATGGCTATCTTTTCTTTTACACCCTTTCCTCCTCACTGGAATATATTTTTCTTTGAGAGTTATGAAGTATCTCCTTAAATGTACGCCACTGTTCATCAACCGTCCTACACTTTAATCTATTTTCCCAATCCACTTTAGCCAACTCAGCCCTCAAACCTTTGTAGTCTTCTTTATTTAAGCTTAGTACGCTGGTTTGAGATCCAACATTCTCACCCTCCATCTGAACTTGAAATTCAACCATGCTATGATCACTCATTCCAAGAGGATCCTTTACTGGGAGATTGTTTATTAATCCTGTCTCATTACACAGGATCAGATCTAAGATAGCTTGCCCCCTGGTTGGTTCTATTATATACTGCTCAAGGAACCCGTACCTTTTGCACTCTATGAACTCTTCCTCAAGGCTACCTTGACCAATTTGATTTGTCCAATCAATATGAAGGTTAAAATCACCCATGATTATTGCTGCTCCCTTTTTACAAGCCCCCACTATTTTTTGGTTTATGCTCCAACCAACAGAGTTGCTACTGTTAGGGGCCTATAGACTTCGCCCACCAGTGACTTTTTCCCATTATTATTCCTTATTTCCACCCAAACTGTTTCAACATCCTGATCATTTGAGTCAATATCGTTTCTCACTATTGCAGTGATTCCATCCTTTATCAACAGAGCTACCCCAACTCCTTTTACTTTCTGTCTGTCCTTCCGAATTGTCAAGTACCCCTGAATGTTTAGTTCTCAATCTTGGTCACCTTGCAACCCACACAAGAGATTTTGTGCAAAATTAAAGCACATGGTATTGGGGGTAATGTATTGACATGGATAGAGAACTGGATGGCAGACAGGAAGCAAAGAGTAGGAATAAACGGGCCCTTCTCAGAATGGCAGGCAGGTGACTAGTGGGGTACTGCAAGGTTCAGTGCTGGGACCCCAGCTATTTACAATATACATTAATGATTTGGACGGAGGAATTGAATGTAATATCTCCAAGTTTGCAGATGACACTAAGCTGGGTGGCAGTGTGAGCTGTGAGGAAGATGCTAAGAGGCTGCAGGGTGGCTTGGACAGGTTAGGTGAGTGGGCAAATGCATGGCAGATGCAGCATAATGTAGATAAATGTGAGGTTATCCACTTTGGTGGCAAAAACAGGGAGGCAGAATATTATCTGAATGGTGACAGATTAGGAAAAGGGGAGGTGCAACAAGACCTGGGTGTCATGGTTCATCAGTCATTGAAAGTTGGCATGCAGGTACAGCAGGCGGTGAAGAAGGCAAATGACATGTTGGCCTTCACAGCGAGAGGATTTGAGTATGGGAGCAGGGAGGTCTTACTGCAGTTGTACAGGGCCTTGGTGAGGCCACACCTTGAATATTGTGTACAGTTTTGGTCTCCTAATCTGAGGAAGGACATTCTTGCTATTGAGGGAGTACAGCGATGGTTCACCAGATTGATTCCCGGGGTGGCAGGACTGACATATGAAGAAAGACTGGATCGACTAGGCTTATAGTCACTGGAATTTAGAAGAATGAAAGGGAATCTCATAGAAACATATAAAATTCTGACGGGATTGGACAGGTTAGATTCAGGAAGAATGTTCCCAATGTTGGGTAGTTCAGAACCAGGGGTCACAGTCTAAGGATAAGGGGTAAGCCATTTAGGATTGAGATGAGGAGAAACTTCTTCACTCAGGGAATTGTGAACCTGAGGAATTCTCTACCACAGAAAGCTGTGAGGTCAGTTCGTTAGATATATTCAAAGGGGAGTTAGATGTGGCCCTTATGGCTAAAGGGGTCAAAGGGTATGGAGAGAAAGCAGGAATGGGGTACTGAAGTTGCATGATCAGCCATGATCATATTGAATGGTGGTGCAGGCTCGAAGGGCTGAATGGCCTACTCCTGCACCTATTTTCTATGTTTCTATGTCTCTGTTATGGTTACCAGATCATACCCATTTGTAACTATTTGTGCCGACAGCTCATCTCATTTGTTACGAATGCTGCGTACATTCAGATAAAGAGCTTTTAGATGAAGTTAATTCTCTGAATTACTGAAACTCTATTGAGAGAGTAGAATTTTCTTAAGCAGTATGATAACCTTACCCCTCAGAGATTGCATTGTGTTCATTGTACATATCATTCAATAATTGCTTCATTGACCTTTACATATTAGTGCTTTGTTGCAGGTTCTTTGAGTGACAATTTTGACGTGCACAATAAGCTAATTTCAATTAATAACTTATCACCATCCTTTTCACAGATGTATGCATTATTTCCATAATGTATACTCTGTGTCTTTCTGGTAATAGCCTAGTCGTGTTAACATGCATTGAAATAGAAAAATGTGTATATTTAACCTGCTTTTAGGAAGGTTTCTTCCCTAATAGCTGCTGTCTCAAATGCCATTGATGTGGAAATTATATTTTTTCTCGGTCATCTCGAGCAAAGAAGGTCCTGTATTAAGCAACGAGTTTAGCTCAGTCTAACAAGGATGGTGGGATGTACATATCTGTGTCTATTATTTCTGATCTTGGAATTTATGTCAGTGAGATAAGGCTGTTTATATTATCACAGCTCAGTTACAGAGCACGGAATGAGCTTTTAATCCATGATATCTACCTTACCAGAAAATGTGATTCTTATCTTGAAAGCTATGGAATTTTGACCATTTCTGTCACCAGTTGTGAACAAGCTCACAAGAGATTGAAAATAGTAAAAGAAAAACACCATGGGCTAGAGCCACCACATTTTTTGCCTGCTTAATGCCCACTTAACGCCCATTTTACCGCTGAAATGATTATAACGCCCATATATCGCCCATTTTGGCACAAAATGGAAACTGACGGGCATTTTAGGAAACTTAAGCACTTTCCCCATGTGCTTAATGCTGGGAAAAAATATTAACGCCTGCCCACATTTTTGGGGCGAAATCATCAGAATGGGCAAAATCAACCTCCATAATATCATCCAGCGTTACTTTCCGCATTGATTTAATGCCGAGATTCAATATTAACGCACGCCCACCTTTTTGTCGTAAGAGCATATTTACTTCAACTAGCGGCCATGAGATCGCCCAGCATCAATTTCACCACCTCGCACACATATCGCCCACAATATCGCTCGCCCAAAAAAACGCCCAGAAAAAGTGGAACTAACCGGAAAGAATCACAGCGTTATGGATGCCATGTTCTACATTACATGTTGTATCCTTTAAAAGGCTGCTGTGCTTCAACCTCAGCGGAGTTCGGATGTACTCTGCAGGTCGGTGGAGTTGATGTGAGCATTTCTAAAAACATCTTGACCATACAGTGACCGACTGGACCATACTGTGACCAATTGGAATTGAATAGGTGTCTTCGGCGGGACATTCCTGTGACCAATCGGTGGAAAACAAAGAGCTACTGCAATGGGGCCTGTCCTTTCTCACCCTCTCTTGACGACCAATTACATGCAGCAGACTCGACATCGCCGAAGGAACGCTCCACTGCATTGTGTGCCCAATGTAAGACGTGACGGACTGATGAGGAGGACCAGACGTTACACCCCCCACAAGTACAAGGAGAAGCATTCTTACCTCGACTTGCCCAACACCACCCGACTTCGGAGACTGCACTTCCACAAAGAGGTTATCACTGAGCTATGCCAACTGATAAGGGCAGATCTGCAGCCTGCCAGCACCATCAGTACTGCACTGTCCGTCAAGGTTAAAGTCACTGTGGCACTGTCGTTCTACGCCTCGGGTTCTTTTCAGGCCACAGCTGGAGATATTTGAGGACTTTCTCAGCATGCTACACATCACTGAAGCCCTGTCCGCATGCAGGAGGGACATGGGGCTAGAACCTCCACATTTTTTGCCTGCTTAACGCCCACTTAACGCCCATTTAACCGCTGAAATGACGTATCATGCCCAGATATCGCCCATTTTGGCACAAAATGGAAACTGACTGGCTTTTTTAGGAGACTTATTGCTGTGCGTTATTTTCCCAATGGGCTTAACACCGAGAAAAAATATTCTCGCCCACCCACTTTTTTTGGGCAGAATCAGCGGAATGGCCGATTTCAACGCCCATATTATAGCCCAGCGTTACTTTCCTCATGGAATTAATGCCGAGATTCCATAATAACACCCGCCGACTGTTTTTTGTCGTAAAGAGCATATTTACCCAAACTAGCGGCCACGGAGCTAGCCCACTGTCAATTTCACCACCTCGCACACATATCGCCCAGAATATCGCCCGCTCAAAAAACCGCCCGCAAAATGTGGAACTAACCGGGACAGACGCCAGCGGTGTGGCTGGCATTTGTTAAATCCCACTCTTACGTGAAGAGCTGATATCGGAAAAATTTGCCTGAAAGAGCGCTGATGTGAGTGACAACGCTGACACACTGCTGTGTTTGCGCAGCTCAGATATCAATGGTGCCCATCACTTTGGTGCCACTTAAAGTTTACGTTGATTGATGTTAAGTTGTGTTTAACCCTTTCACGGTAAGGAATCACCGGTGTGTAACGGTCCAGCTATCTGAGACAATGCGCAACAAGGTTATGTTCAATAACAAAAGTTTAATACCAACATTGGTCTGGAATCATAAGCAACACAGCCAATAATACCCAACCCCCGCCCACATCCCACTTTTTCCACCATTGACATAAATCACATGATCAACACGTCCAGCAACACAGAATACAAAGGCAAAGCAGGAGCATGGTCCCCAGCCCCTATACATTGCAACAAATTGCATACACCCAGATGGAGATATAACACAGCCATCACCTGCACACATGCACCTCACTTTCCTTCCCCACTCTCTTTCTTCTCCCCACCTCTATCCCTTCCCCTCCTCGCTCCATGGCGCCTGGCCGATGAGTTCCTCAGGCGGTGCCTCATTGGGGTGGATGAAGGCAGATGCGTTGGTTGGACAGGTATGGGAGCAGGGGGTGCTGAGGGGGCAACATTCTCTGATGCAGAAGCAGGATCTTGGTCCTTGCTCGCATCTGTCATTTGCAGTGATGGTGCGTAACCTAGGGGTGGAGTGCCGCGTTCTGGAACCACTGGGAGGCCTGTGGCAGCAGTGTTTCTGGCTATCGCATCCAGGAACTCCGCCATGCGCGGAATGTACTCGGTAATGGTAGCCAGGTGTCGGGATATGCCCCCCAAAGCTTCGATGAGCTGGTCACCAATGTCTACAGTCCTCCTGGACAACTGAACCGTCTCTCTGCTGTCATGTCGCGCTCGTGGAACAGACCTGCCACGTCCACTAGGCCTCCACGGGGTCGGCGTCATCCTGGGGACAAATGGGGTGCCCTGTGGAGTGGTGCTTGGGGCCAGCACCTCCAGAGTGGAGGCGGGAATGACTGGAGGACCACTAGATGGCCTTGGGGTAGAATGGGTTCTGGAGCGTGGCGATGCAGGTTCTTCGAAGTCCGCGCTCTCATCCACCGTGAACAGACCCAGCGGATTGACGGGCGACAATCGGAGCTCCTCAGCACCAGATGTAGTCGGATCGTCCGCCGACTCCTGCCCTGTGCCCCCACCTTCTGGCCTCTGTGGCCTTGTCTGGGGCCGCGCTGCTGGCTGAGCTGCAAAACACAAATGAGGTTGTTAGAGGAGAAGGGGGTGCTAGGGTGACAAGGTGAGTCCAGCGCTACACACAGCATATGTACGACAAAAGCACCACCGCTCTCAAAATCATCACAGACATCATAATTCATGACCATCAACACATTGTGCATTGCAATGATTTTAATTAGACCAGCATTATTTCTGTGACACTTCTCGAAATCATTTATCTTATATGATTGGTCGGATATGAGTTGGTGTGGCATCTATTGACTTTACATCACGTAATGGTGTAAGCTTTACTCACGTGGCATCACTTCAGGGTCTGCAATTGCGTCCAAGGCTGTCCGGGGGTGCTTCTCCACGAGCGCGAGCACTCGCTCCTACACGTCAGTGATGTCGCTGGGGACTGGTGGCCCCCCCACCCGTTCGCCTCTGCATGGACCTCATCGTCGATGGCTTCTTCTGTAAAAGGTGACAGGACGACATGGCATGAGATCATTGCGTGACATCATTGCTAGGTACTGTCACAGACACTGATACAACACATAACCGACAGATGTAATCATGATTATTATGATTCTTATCATTCTTTACCTAAAGACGTACACCGTGACCGCAGGCTTTGAGGAAAACATTCTCGGTAAAAGTGCAAGACCTCATATCTGCTGATAGTCACTCAAGACTGTTACAAATCAAATTATATAAATACATAAGTACATGTAAATCAATGTAATACTTACTCTGCGGATCCCACAAGGCCGTTCCATCGTTTGCGGCATTGGTTGCCCTCACACACCTCATTGGTCGCTGACGAGATCACCTCTGCTATCTCGGCCCATATCCTATGGTAGGCCTTTGGGGTGGGCTTCCTATGCCCTTCCTGTGTCAAATCACCCCAGCGTGACTCGACCTCCTGCAGGAGGGAGGCATTTGCCTCGTCCGAGAACCTCCTGACTCTTTTGCGGCCTCCAAAATGTGCCTCTCCCACCTCACTGCTCTCTCCAGCGTCAGTCTCCACAGCGTGCTGTGATGCCTCCTCCTCTCCCTCCATTATAGGCCAAATTCAGTCAAATATGTGGCTGTTAACAGCTACTTTTTGTTTGCCTACTTGCTGTGAAGCTCTAAAGTCTCCCTCCTTCCTCCCAAAGCAGCCACACCAAACCCAGACACATCTTCAGTCCCTCTGAACTCCCTCTCTCTCTGTCTCCTCTTCTGCACATGTCATTGTAAAGTCCTTACTCTGCAGTATGAAACCACACGAGGCACCTTCTGGGGACACGGTCACTCTGTGACCTGAACTCTTTATTCACAGGACTCCAAAGACAGTGACCCTGCGTGGGACCTCCCTTTTTATACCTGAGTGATCAGGTAAGGAGTGTCTCTCTCAAGTTCACCCCTTGTGGTCAAGGTGGGCAGCTAGGTTGAGTGTATACAGTAACACAGTGGTGTTACATTGTGGTTACATACATGACATCACCTCCCCCCCACAAAGTCTTAGTGGAATCATAGGTTTAGTCTTTCAGGTGGTCTACGCTCCCTCGTGGAGCGCCGCAGTTGGGGCTCTGGTTGTTGGACACTGACGTGAGTGTCTGTCACCTGTGGTGATTCCGGCCTGTCCGGGCTGACCGCAGGGACTGTGCATTCTTCTGATTGCTCTTGTTGCTCGTTCACTGGCGGTGTGGTGAGCTCCATCTCATGGACTTCTTCAGGTACCTCCGTGTCGATGCTGAACCTTTTTTTTACTTGGTCCAGATGCTTACAGCATATCTGAGCATTGTTGAGTTTTACCACGATGACCTTATTCCCCTCTTTGTCAATTACAGTGCCCTCAAGCCATTTGGACCCCATGGCATGATTGAAGACGAATACAGGATCATTTATTTCTATACATCTCCTCCTCGCATTACGGTCATGGTATTCGTTTTGTGACTTGCGCTTGCCCTCAACTATGTTGGTTCGGACTGGGTGAATGAGGGACAACCGAGTTTTGAGTGTCCGTTTCATTAGTAGCTCTGCGGGCGAGAATCCCGTGAGCGAGTGCGGTCGGGATCTATAGGCCAGCAGGAGGCGCGATAGGCGGCATTGTAGGGAGGGCCCTTGAATCCTGAGCATACCTTGCTTAATGATTTGGACCGTATGTTCCACCTGGCTATTGGAGGCCGGCTTGAACTGCGCAGTCCTGACGTGGTTGATGCCATTGCCCGACATAAACTCTCGGAATTCGTGGCTTGTGAAACATGCGCCATTATCACTAACCAGGATGTCCGGCAAGCCATGGGTTGCAAAGATTGGACGTAGGCTTTCCACGGTGGTGGATGACCAGCATGAATTCAGAATGATGCACTCGATCCATTTCGAGTACGCATCTACCACAATAAGGAACATCTTACCCATGAACGGGCCCGCGTAGTCAACATGAATGTGTGACCATGGCCTGGTGGGCCAGGGCCACGGGCTGAGCGGGGCCTCCTTGGAGGCATTACCGAGCTGGGCACATGTCGTGCACCTTCGAACACAGTGTTCCAGGTCTGAATCAACACCAGGCCACCAAACGTGTGACCGGACAATGGCCTTCATCAGCACAATGCCTGGGTGCTCACTGTGGAGTTCCCTGATGAAGGCCTCCCTGCCCTTCTGGGGCATAACTATCTGGCTGCCCCATAGTAGGCAGTCGGCTTGGATGGAGAGCTCATCCATCCATCTGTGGAATGGTCTGACCTCCTCAGGGCATGCTCCGTGTGTGGGCGCCCAATCCCCAGTCAGGACACATTTCTTAATCAGGGATAGGAGGGGATCTCTGTTTGTCCAGATTTTGATCTGGCGGGCTGTGATGGGGGAGCCTGCGCTGTCAAAGGCATCGACAGCCATAACCATCTCGGCGCTTTGGTCTCCGCTGCCCCCTCAGTGGTGGCCAGTGGAAGCCTGCTGAGCGCGTCAGCGCAATTTTCAGTGCCGGGCCGGTGCCGGATAGAGTAGTCATAAGCAGCCAGCGTGAGAGCCCATCGCTGTATGGGAGCTGATGCGTTGGCATTGACAACCTTGCTGTCTGACAACAGGGATGCTAATGGCTTGTGGTCCGTCTCTAATTCAAACTTCCGACCAAATAGGTACTGATGCATTTGTTTTACACCAAGCGCTTCCTTTTCGACCATCCCATATCCCTGTTCGGCTTGAGCGAGCAACCTGGAGGCATAAGCCACAGGTTGTAGTCGACCCTCAGCATTGCCCTGCTGCAACACGCATCCAACCCCATAGGATGATGCATCACATAGAAAAACATTGAAACATAGAAAATAGGTGCAGGAGTAGGCCATTCGGCCCTTCGAGCCTGCACCGCCATTCAATGAGTTCATGGCTGAACATGCAACTTCAGTACCCCATTCCTGCCATACCCCCCGATCTCCCTAGTAGCAAGGACCACATCCAACTCCCCCCCGAATACATCCAGTGAACTGGCCCCAACAACCCTCCGCGGCAGAGAACTCCACAGGCCCACCACTGCCCGGGCGAAGAAGTCTCCCCCCCACCCCGGTCCCAAACGGCCCACATGTCAGAACCAAGTTTTTACAAAGTAGATTTCACACCCAATCAAAAGCCCGTTCCTGACAGTCCCCCCAAAACCAATCGCAACCCTTACGCAGGAGCACGTGTAGCGGCTCCAACAACATGCTCAAGTTCCCGAAATAGTTCAACAGTCCCAGGAATGAATGCAACTCCGATGTGTTGCCGGGCCTGGGTGCTCGTCGAATCACCTCTGTTTTGGATTCGGAGGGCCGAATCTCATTTGCAGCAACCCTCCTGCCCAGAAACTCAACCTCAGGTGCTAAGAACAAACATTTAGACTTTTTAAGTCGCAGGCCTACCCGGTCCAGTCGGCGTAGCACCTCCTCCAGGTTGTGGAGGTGTTCCTCGATGTCTCGACCCGTGATGAGGATGTCGTCCTGGAATACGATCGTTCCAGGAATGGATTTAAGCAGGCTTTCCATGTTTCGTTGAAAAATCGCGCCCGCTGATCGAAGGCCAAATGGGCACCTGTTATAAGCGAACAGTCCCTTGTGCGTGGTGATGGTGGTCAGTAGTTTAGATTCGTCGGCCAGTTCCTGGGCCATATAGGCTGAAGTGAGGTCCAACTTGGTGAACAGCTTGCCGCCTGCGAGCGTGGCGAAAAGGTCCTCCGCTCTTGGGAGCGGGTATTGATCTTGTAGGGACACCCGATTGATGGTGACGTTGTAGTCGCCACAGATCCTGATAGAGCCATCCGCTTTTAGTATGGGATCGATGGGGCTCGCCCAGTCGCTGAATTCGACAGACGGGGTGATACCCTCTCTCAACAGCTGGTCCAGTTCGCTCTTGATCTTTTCCCGCATCACATCACATGTGGTGCACTGGCCTGGCCTCCGGGGTGATGTGTATCACTACTTTAGTGCCTTTGAAAGTCCCGACGCCAGGT